>NC_079447.1:45344470-45564470 GCF_903798145.1 Danio aesculapii
ATGTCAATGTGTTTGCAAAAAAGAGATTAATTCAAACTATAATCATACATATCAATATCTATATAGCCTATATTCTCAAATATACTTAAAATCTAATTGATATAACAGTAATAAGCAAGGGTTGCAGACTGCAGTTCACTTAATGGCCACTGGTGTCACTAATAACAAGCATTTTTGAATTCATAAAGCCAGTTTAACTCCTTTAGCTAATTCTTTAGGATTAAAAATCTGATCCTCAATAATAAATATGTAAATGCTCATCAAGGCTCATTTGTACCATATCATCAAGTAAGAATATAAGTCTATTAAGCATTAACAGAGGCATGAAACATTACTCAATGCTCAAATTATAGGGCATATGTTCACTATTAAACATTGCAATCATTTCTCCCACTTCTATTGAAGTGCATTTCTTAAGATTATCTGTCTGGCATGATGAAGGACAGACAGGAGAAGGGTGTACCTGCCAGACAGTCTGTGTTTGTTGAAGCTTGAATCTCACTAAAGAGAGCTTGCTCTTTATTCCCAGAATTCCCCAAGCTCTGTTTTAGCTCTGCCAGGCGCTGTAAGATAACATGCTTTTCCCTGCCTCTTATTATTCCTCGGAAATACAGCACTGCAGAGAGATGACTCTTTCTGAAAACAGGAGAAGCATTTGTTAAATAAAAATGAAAGACTTAAGCCCAATTTACACCTTAACGTCAAGTGATCTATCTACGTAGCTTAAGTGGCTAATGCATGAGTTTAGTTGTACAAAAATGTACAATTTTTAAAAGGAAGTGAGGCAACGAACCACCAACCTTAAACACAACCGCCATTAGAGGATGAGCAAATTGCAGTAAATTGTATTAATAAGATACAAAAAGCTATGAATTGACGTGTGTTCGAATTGACGAACTGATTTCGCCAAGTAGCATAGATAAATTTACATTAGATGTCGCCTATGCTGTTATTGTCTGTTGGAAGGAATGTGTCAATAGAGCCGCCATTTTAGCACAGGGTAGCACTCCTTTGAAATGAATGTGGAACCAATGTGTAGTGGAGGACTGGCCATCCGGAGCCATAGATATGTAAACATAAATACATACCCACTCACCGGCCACTTTATTAGGTACACCTGTCCAACTGCTTGTTAACGCAACATTTCTAATCAGCCAATCACATGGAAGCCACTCAATGCATTTAGGCATGTAGACATGGTCAAGATGATCTGCTGCAGATCAAATCGAGCATCAGAATGGGGAAGAAAGGTGATTCAAGTGACTTTGAAAGTGGCATGGTTGTTGGTGCCAGACGGGCTTGTCTGAGTATTTCAGAAACTGCTAATCTACTGAGATTTTCATGCACAACCATCTCTAGGGTTTACAGAGAATGGTCCAAAAAAAGAGAAAATATCCAGTGAGCGGCAGTTCTGTGGGTGCAAATGCCTTGTTGATGCCAGTGGTCAGAGGAGAATGGCCAGACAGGTTTCAGCTGATAGAAAGGTAACAGTAACTCAAATATCCACTCGTTACAATTGTATGTTTTCCGTGGTGGATGCGCTTCCAGCCGCAACCCAGCACTGGAAAACACCCATGCACTCTCCCATTTATACACACACTCATACACTACGGCCATTATTTATTCATCCAATTCACTTATACCACATGTCTTTGGGCTGTGGGAGAAACCAGATCACTCGAAGGAAACCCACATGTACAATGAGAGAACATGCAAACTCCATACAGAAATACCAACTGGCCCAGCTGGGGTTCAAACCAGCAACCTTCTTGTTGTGAGGCGAGGTATACATATTTCCTCACATATTTCCAGTAAGATAAAAAATACTGGAATCACTTTAGAACTGTCGCAGAGAGACAAACCCAAGAGCCTAGGCTGTTGATTAATACAGAATTGTTAACCGTGTCAAAAGAAGCTGAAAATTAAAAAAATAACTAAAAGTCTGAAAGACCATTCAGAAGACCCTTTTCAGGGGCTAAGAAGATGTGGTTCAGCACTCTTAGAAGGACATTCAGTAGTGTGGGCAGCCGAAAAAAACAGCCTGAAAGTGCTTACTGAAGTAACTGGGAAAACCCAAAACAGAGATGGGCAGCAACATAAGCATTTAACTTCTGTCATTTGTCTATGTTGCTCTCCAATAACACTTTCGAAATGTTAGTGGGCAGTGGGGTTTTTATGTTCCACTTTGTCGAGTTTCTTAGCAAGTATTTTGAGTTTACGCTGGAAATACGCATTTTCCTTCGGTTTAGTCTTTTGAATGAATCACAAACTATTCCAACATATTTTTTACGCCGTGGATGCCCTTCCACCTGCTCCCCAGTACTGGGAAACACCCATACACACTCACATGCACACTCAAACACACACACACTATAGCCAATTTAGCTTATTCAATTCACCTATAGTACATGTCTTTGGACTGTGGGAGAAACTGGAGCACACAGAGGAATCCCATGCGAACATGGGGAGAACATGCATACCTCACACAGAAATGCCAACTCGCTCAGCCGGGACTCAAACCAGCGACCTTTTTGCTGTGAGGCGACAGTGCTAACCCCTGAGCCACTGTGCCACCATGTAGTTCAAACCGGTGATCATTCAACAACTTTAATCATAAAATGAACCAAAAATAAAAATATCCTTCCGGAGCTCCTCTGTGGAAATTAAGACTTACACCACCTCGGGCTCCCATGACTGTCGGCCCCGCCCACAGACATTACAACTATACCAATTTGACCAATCACGAAACTTGCACTTGCATCATTATGACATGTAGTTAAATTTTTTGAGAGGTGTTAGTCAAGGCCTGCAGAGGGATATGGCAAAGGTTACGCTGGTTCTACCATGTGTACTCGACACACTACCTGACAAAAGTCTTGTCACCTATCTAAGTTTTACAGACAGCAGATAATAACTTGACTTCTAGTTGATTATTTGGTATCAGAAGTGGCTTATATGAAAGGCAAAAGCCTCTAGATTACGCTTATTTGACCGAAATAAAATATGATCATGCTTTCATTTTTAATTATTTCATTAGGACAGTAAAGTCTGACTTTAAGGCCAAGACAAAAGTCTTGTTACTTAACATCAATATTGTACAGTATAGAATATAATGTCATGTGCACTGGAAAAATAATAATATTGTGTATGACTCCCATGAGCTTGGATGACTGCATCCATACATCTCTGCGATGACTCTAATAACTTATTAAAAAAGTCATCTGGAATGGCAAAGAAAGCGTTCTTGCAGGACTCCCAGAGTTAATCAAGATTCTTTGGATTCATCTTCAATGCCTCCTCCATCTTACTGCAGACATGCTTCATAATGTTCATTTCTGGTGACTGGGCTGGCCAATCCTGGAGCACCTTGACCTACTTTGCATTCAGAAAGTTTGAAGTGGTATAAGAAAGGGCGCTATCCTGCTGAAGAATTTGCCCTCTCCTGTGGTTTATAATGTAATGGGCAGCACAAATGTCTTGATACCTCAGGCTGTTGATCTTACCATCCACTCTGCAGATCTCTCGCACACCCCCATACTGAATGTGTTACGGCTGTGATTTTTCCTTCACCAAACTTGACTGATTTCTATGAGAATCTTGGGTCCATGTTGGTTCCAGTAGATCTTCTCCAGTATTTGTGATGATTGGGATGCAGTTCAACAGATGATTCATAAGAAAATTCTACCTTCTGTCACTTTTCCAAATGATCAACTAGAAGTCAAGTTATTATGTGTTGCTCTTACAACTAGGACCGATGATAAGACTTTTGTCAGGTAGTGTACACGTAAAAATGGACCTTTAAATTCACAACCACTGTAAACCTAAACAATAGAATTTGTCTCTCACCTGATGTCAGGATAGTTTTCAACCAGTGGATTTAGCTTAAGTTTTACATCACTTTTTTTGCACCCAATGATCTGACTCAGCTGGTTCCCAACTGAATAGAGCCAATCTGAAGTAGAATGCTACAGAAAACGTAAGGCAGATGTTAGAGAGTTATAGAAAAAAACACCAATGTTACAAATTGCTTAATAGGGATTGTACCATATCTTGGAAAATCTCTTCCAGTTCCTCCCACTGTTTTGTGATTTTAGCAGCAGCCGTCTCATTCTTCCTGTTTTTGCATGAGTAGTTATTCTTCATCAACTGAGACACGTATTCCTTCACCACGAAGAAGTGAACTTCATTCACAAAGGCCTAAAAATTCATAAACAAATGAAATAAAGAGAGAAACATTGACGTATCAGAAAAATATCATGTCTGTGTATATACATGAAGTAAAATAGCTGCAGTCTCACCTGTCTATATTTTGGACTCATGTATTTGCTCTGCTCAGAAAGACTCTTGATTCTGGTGGTGAGCTGTGAAAAGTCTTCATCAAATGAAAACCATTTTCCTGTCATCTGTCTCCTGAGGAATGGCTACAAACAGAAGCTCTTTGTTACTTACTTAGCTAATTTTTAAAATAAATTTGAACTGCATATTTAGAGACATCAATGCTTACTTTTATACTTCAGTTATTTAAAGTTAATCATCATATAATTTTGTGTTAGAATCTGTATGGCACTGATTATTAATATTTCCTTGGTGTGTCAACTCCCTTATATTACAGTAAACTTAAAAAATCAACTTTTTGAAGCTGTTTGGACAGAACTGTGTATAGTAATATTGTGTCCAGAGTCATATTGGAGTGATATAAACACAATAAGTGTCTTTTTTTACATTTCTGACGTTAAAATAGGATCCAAATCCCTCTCATTTTGAGGCCAGCCGCAACGTGACGTAGGAGTGCGGTTTTCCCGCCCACCGAATTGATTGACAAACACGTTTTAACATGTCTCTCTAGTAACGCATATAATTATATCCACAAGACAGGACATGTGCAAAGCAACTGGAATGAAAAGTCTGTTCAGCTCGGTGTGTTCACCAATCATCATCAAATGTGATCAAGAATGAGTTCATTCATTCATTCTCTTTTCGGCTTAGTCCCTTTATTAATCCGGGGTCACCACAGTGGAATGAACGCCAACTTATCCAGCATGTTTTTACGCAGCGGATGCCCTTCCAGCCATAACCCATCACTGGGAAACATCCACACACACTCATTCACATTCATACACTACGGACAATTTAGCCTACCCAATTCACCTATATCACATGTGTTTGGACTGTGGGGGAAACCGGAGCAGCCGGCGGAAACCCACGCGAACGCAGGGAGAACATGCAAACTCCACACAGAAATGGCAACTGACCAAGCCGAAGCTCGAACCAGCGACCTTCTTGCTGTGAGACGACAGCACTACCTACTGCGCCACTGCGTCGCCCAAGAATAAGTTTTACAAGTTAAAAACATTTTTAAATTTGTAATAAGGACATTAAAATCATACATAATTCAACAGCACAGCCAGCACAATTATAAAAGAAGACACTTCAATCCCAGTTTGTGGACGTTAAATCAGATTTATTTTGTACATAACCGGTGTCTATACAACAGTGGATATTATTGTGTATTAGGGGTGTGAACCTACACTGGTCTCACGGTTTGATTTGGTTATGATTATCATGCCATCGATTCGGTTCAATTTGATATCTCGGTGCATCACGATGCATTGACGATGCTTTCCATACATAATTAGAATTTTTTCTGCACAACACAAGAATTTTTTTTAATTAAAATCTATAAATATATTAATATTTATCTATTATTTGTAATACAACGTTGTCCTTTAATACAAGCAGTAAGATATATGAACTGTACCTTTAATTTTACCTGCTCAAAGAAAACACTCTTTCTGAATGTATAAAACAAAACTCCAATTCATGCACAGAAGACAGCATGAGCATTTATGGCAAATAAACTAACGTAAATATTATCCCGTTTGCTTTTTGATCGAGGTCTTACACTCTTATGATTGGTCATTGCCTTCACCCGCTCAACAGAAAGGGCTGTGATTGGCTTTAGACATGAAAACACTGTTCACCGATGAGTGAAGCAAGAAGAACCGCCAGGGTTACAGTCTATATGCGCAAAATACACGGTTATCACAGGTAATCCGTAATATATGCAGTGGAGAAAACTCGCACCTCAGGTACGCTCGTGTCTGGATCCACAAGTATCGATTTAACAGCCAAGAGAAGAGGAAAAGTTACCTCACGAACACACCAGCGGGTCAAATGTCCAAAGAGAGAGAGAGGCAGAGATTGATTTTTACAGCATTTCTTTCTAGTGAAATAGCGGCTCGTGTGCTGTGCCTTCTTCAGTGTCAATGAAAGACATTCCAGCAAACTCACAAGCAGTTGAACTGTGTTCTAGTAGTAGTAGGAGCGTTTTATTCACTCGCTCTTGCCTCCTTCACCATAGTATTCTACTATAACATCGAGCATAGGAGATATATGGCATCAGTACGTAATAATGTTATGATCTATTACTGAACTGATATTGAATTGTCCCCATCTGCATTGCGGTGCACCGAAGAAACAATTAATTTTGACACCCCTAACGTGAGCTAAGTGTGACGTGGCTGGGATGAGAATCAGCACCTCCAAGTCTGAGGCCATGGTGCTCCACCGGAAAAGGGTGGCTTGCCATCTCCAGGTTGGAGGAAAGTCCTTTCCCCAGGTGGAGGAGTTCAAGTATCTTGGGGTTTTGTTAACGAGTGAGGGAAGGATGGAGCGTGAGATTTACAGGCGGATTGGTGCAGCGGCAGCAGTAATGCGGTAGATGTACTGGTCCGTTGTGGTAAAGAAAAACCTAAGCTGAAAGGCAAAGCTCTCGATTTACCAGTCAATCTACGTTCCTACTCTTACCTATGATCATGAGCTTTGGGTCATGACCGAAAGGACAAGATCTCAGATACAAGCAGCCGAAATGAGTTTCCATTGCAGGGTGGCAGGGCGCACCCTTATGGATAGGGTGAGGAGCTCTGTCACCAGGGAGGAGCTCGGAGTAGAGCCGCTGTTCCTCCATATCGAGAGAAGTCAGCTGAGGTGGCTCAGGCATCTGTTTCTGATGCCTCCTAGACGCCTACCAGGCATGTCCACCGGGAGGAGGCCTTGGGGAAGACCTAGGACACGCTGGAAGGACTATGTCTCTCGGCTGGCCTGGGAACGGCTCGGAATCTCCCTGGAGGAGCTGAAGGAAGTGTCTGTGGAGAGGAAAGTCTGGGATTCTCTCCTAAGACTGCTGCCCCCGCGACCCGGCCCAGGAAAAGGGTAGAAAATAAATGAACGAATGACCCCTAATGTGTATCCTGTCACAGTGCAAAGCTAAACGTGTGTGTACACGCACAAACTTTATAACAACATTGTGTGTGACTCATCGTTGCAGAAAGGCTTAAATCAACTCCACAACAAATACATCAAATAACCAGTGGGAAAGTTTTTACTGTATTAAGCGAGATCTGCTTGTCTGTCACTGTGCTGTTTATCTGCGTGAAGGCTACAGCTCTGACAGGCACATGGGAACGGTGGGTGGGGAGAACCAGCTTATTTGCATTAAAGGCATAGGCAACAAAAACAGCTACAATGACCTAACAGCATAAACTTCCAAGACTAAGAAAGGTATAATAAATAATCTGATGGGTGTTTTGACCTGAAACTTTGCAGAAACATTCTGGAGACACAAAAGCCTTATCTTACACCTCGAACAAGGGGCAAAATAGGTGTTTTTAAAATTATAATGTTTCTATAGATAAGATGAGCAATTATTTCACCAAATATAGAGTAATACTGACAATAACAAGTATTTATTTTCTTTTTATACGTTTAATGTTGGCTTTTTTTGTCTATGTATATAGTTGTCATTATTTTTAGCCCTCCCGTGAGTTTTTTTTTTTGCTTTTTAAATATTTCCCACATGATGTTTAACAAAGCAAGAAATTTTCACAGTATTTCATATATTTTTTTCCCTTAAAAGTCACTTTAAGCTGAATACTATATCTTGAAAAATATCTAATAAAATATTATTTACTGTCATCATGGCAAAGATAAAATAAACCAGTTTTTAGAAATGAGTTATTAAAACTATTATGTTTATAAATGTGTTGAAAAACCTTATTTCTGTTAAACAGAAATTAGAGAAAAATATACAAGGGGTTAAGAATTCAAGAGGGTTAATAATTCTGACTTCAACTGTTAGAATAAGGGCTAGAATATCAGAAATAAGTGGGTGCTAGGCATCCATGCCCTCTATTGTCGATGTTAAAAAATAAGAAAAAGAAATGACAATAAGCAGTTTCACACCTTGACATCTGTTTTGAACTGCTCCATCAGAGTCTGCTTCAGTCTGGTGGTCAGTCCATCTATTTCTTTTCGAACCTGCTCCAGCTGAATCTGACAGCTTTGCTTATAGCCCTCCATGTGCTCTCTGAAAAACAAAAATACAGTTTTATAATCATGTCAGCTGGCCAGAACAAAAACCTTTAAATAGTTTATATTTTGTGTTTTTTAATGTTTTTTTTTATCCAGCTAAGGCAATTTTCCTATTGCATTAAAAATACAAACACGCAGCAATATTTCTCTTAATTTAAACAGAGTTTAGGGCGTCACAGTGGCACAGTTGGTAGCACAATCGCCTCACAGTAAGAAGGTTGCTGGTTCGAGTCTCAGCTGGGTCAGTTGGCATTTCTGTATGGAGTTTGCATGTTCTTCCCATGCTGACATGGGTTTCCTCCGGGTGCTCCGGTTTTCCCCACAGTCCAAAAACATGCAGTACAGGTGGAATTGAATAAGCTAAATTGGTCAGAGTGTATGTGTGGGTGTGAATACAAGAGTGTATGGGTGTTTCCCAGTGTTGGGTTGCAGCTGGAAGGGCCTCTGCTGCATAAAACATATGTTCAATAAGTTGGCGGTTCATTCCGCTGTGGTGACCCCTGATGAATAAAGAAAATGAACCGAAAAGAAAATGAATGAATGAATGAATAGACAGAGTTTAGGCAAGAGTTATTTTAGTATAGTGATTGTAGTGTAAAATCTTCACTGCTTAATCTGGTTGAGCACAAAACCAGTAATTCTACAAAGCTATATTGATTCTGTCTCGCAGAAACATTTTTAATAGATTAAAAGTCACAATAGTGTAATAGTATGATAATTCATAATCATATGACCATTCGGATAAATACAAACACTCTATATTCACCCATGAATAAACTATTGACTACTTGTCAATGTATTTTAATATATATTTTCATTTAAACGGTTTGGAGTCATGCTTTTAGTCTTAAACAAAGCCACATTTAATGCATTTTACAATTTCAAAACTACACAAAAAGAATAATGTTGACAAATATAATTTTAACTTAAAATACTAAAATATGCAATGTATGCATTACAATATACACTCACTGGTCACTTTATTAGGTACACTATATTAGTACCGGGTTGAACCCCATTTTGCCTTCAGAACTGCCTTAATGCTTCATGGCATGGATTCAACAAGGTACTGGAACTATTCCTTAGAGATTTTTGTCCATATTTGCATGATAGCATCACGCAGTTGCTGCAGATTTGTCAGTTGCACATCCATGGTGCAAATATCCTGTTCCACCAAATCTCAAAAGTGCTCTATTGGATTGAGATATGATGACTGTGGAGGCCATTTAGGTACAGTGAACTCATTGTTACGAGAAGAAGAAACCAGTCTGAGATTATTCACATTTTATACATCCTCCTGGAGGTAGCCATCAGAGGATGGATACACTGTGGTCATAAAGGGATGGACATGGTCCAACAATTCAAATCGAGACTCATCAGACCAGGCAATGTTTATCCAATCTTCTACTGTCCAATTTTGGTGAGCCTGTGCGAATTGTAGCCTCACTAGTACCGGGTTGGATCTTAGCTGACAGGAGTGTCAGTCTTCTGCTGCTGTAGCCTATCCGCCTCAAGATTGGACGAGTTGTGTGTTCAGCGATGCTCTTCTGCAGGCCTCGGTTGTAACAAGAGGTTATTTGACTTATCGCTGCCTTTATATCAGCTGGAACCAGTCTAGCCATTCTCCTCTGACCTCTGGCATCAACAAAGCATTTGTGCTCACAGAACTGCCGCTCACTGGTTATTTTTTCTTTTTCAGACCATTCCCTGTAAACCCTAGAGATGGTTATGCTTGAAAATCCCAGTAGATCAGCAGTTTCTGAAATACTCAGACCAGACTGTCTGAGTATGGCCCAACCATGCCACGTTCAAAGTCTCTTAAATCACCTTTCTTCCCCATTCTGATGCTCGGATTGAATTGCAGCAGATCGTCTTGACCATGTCTACATGCCTAAATTTGGACCTTAGTAAACAATTTTTTTTAAACCAATAAAAACCTGCCCCACACTTTTAAACAGTAGTGTACTACTTATTTGGGTTGTAGCTATTAAACTTAATGATTAAAAGATGTGCAACATACTAATGAACACAATAATACAGTATTTTCTGCTTTGTAATACTTTACAAATCATTGTGACGTGAAAATGTTTTGATATAACCTGTTTTTCATTTGAATAGAGGCAGACCTTTTGTTTGCATTTGAGTTTCACAAAATAATATCACGGCAAGCATCAGGGACTTTCCCTGACAGTTGCCTCATAGCCTTGATGCCTAAATTCCTAGAAACCACGTGATGGATCATTTGTGTATACTGTTTTATTCATGTGTAACCACTAGTGTCTGATCTGAGTGATTTTGAGCTGAAACTCAAATTAAGCTGCTTTTGAGATTATAGATTGACAAATTGCTTCCTCTAGCTATTCAAAACCTTTTGGCATTATCCAAACATAATCTATCTAAATGGATTTACAAAGCAGGCTGTGTATTATGTTGATTTCTACTGTGTGTAATTGTACTTTTGATTAAAATACACTTGTTAAAGACTTACTTTAAGTCACTGAAGCTGTTGATGTAGCTGATGTGATACTCTGCCCAGAGAGAGGAGTTCGAGAAAACACTGCTGGACTCCACAAACGCTGACTCAAACCTTCATACACAGTCAATGGAAAAGAGAAATAAAATGAGACATAAAATTTAGCATTTCCCAAAAATAAATAGTTTTAAAATCACCTGATTGACCAAAAAGTAAGGGGAAATAATCATGGGAATGCATGTTAAAGGGATAGTTCACCCAAATATGAAAATGTACTCGTTATTTACTGCCTCTCAAGTTATTCCATACCTTTATGTGTTATTTGCTGAACCTAAAAGAAGATATTCTGACTATCCATTTCCATAGTAAAATCAAGATCACTAAATATTATGAAAAAGTCAATGGTTACAGCTTTCCAGCTTTCTTCAAAGCATTGTCTTCTGTGCTCAACAAAAGAAAGAAGCTCAAACAGATTTGTGACAAGTGAAGGGTCAGTAAATGATGACAGAATTTTCAGTTTTAGGTGAACCATCCCTTTAATCTACATAAAAAATAAACTGGCAAAAAGGAAAACTGAAAATGATATGCTAACCTTTTTACTCCAATAATTGTCAAATTGCCCTATAAATAGCTGATATATCTGTTAAGTTTTTAATTAAGAAAATATTGATTGCATATACAAAAGCTTTTAGAGCTGCAGAATTATGAAACTGGTAATTAGCATGTTAATGCGTTATGACAGACCGTTTAGGAAAGCTCTTCAGTTCATCCAAACAGGACTGCACAACCTTCTTCTCCAGGGTCACATCGATTCTTCTAGACCCTTGTACGTGCCCTTGAATATTCTGGGAAGAAAAACAACTTAATGTGTTTTTTCATTCTTCTATTGACTTGTTTTTTAATCGCGGTGACTGAAAAACACACACCACTTAACAAGTCAGAATGTCACTGAAATATATTTAAAAAATACATGAATTACACCAAGTGGCAAGTGGAATGTACTTATAACTAGAATGTACAATTACATCAGCATATTACAATAATTACAAACACAACCCACCAATTGGTATTTTTTTTCATAACAAGCAAAAACAATTTGATTTTCAAAAGCATGATTAGGTCATCTTTCTTTAACGTGCTTGTTACTTTATTTGAAATATAAAGCAATGACTTTCATACATTGAGTGTGATTTAGGTGGCCTAACATGTTCAAGGCCTATTATAAGTTAAGATAAAGGTCCTGTACTGCCCTCTGTTGGTAAACCAATGACCTTCAGGGTGTGTGGCCATGTAAACAGTAATCAACGTGGGAAATTCCTTTAACACTCATTGGTCTTCCAACTAAAACCAAGAGCCAATGAGCTATTCATGAAAGTGTGTATTCTCACTGTCCAGATGTCCATGTCAATGTGTGAGCTGTAAATTCCCTCATCAATCTCTGGCTTTCTTCTTTCCTTCCACATTTCCTCATTCTCCAACTCAATAACCCTGTCAAGTGATGTTCGCATATCAACCTGTTTAGAGAACATGAGCAGATACTCAGTTAAGAAAATCTGTTATCTACAACATACTGTCATTACAGTTTTAGGTGACATGTGCTTTTTCATTTACCTGTAAGCGACTGCAGTATTTCATTTTGATCTGATTAAGGAAATCATTGTCCAGTGGCAGAGCTCTATTATCTTCCTTCACCTCTGGCTGCAGAGATGTACTTCCCATTATCTTCTCACTGTGGAAACCACAATTAATACTGTCTTAGAAATAGACACAATTGTAACCCCTAATATACATATACACTTATATTATCAATTTAATTTTCTCATTACACAAATGTTAAATTCTTTCGTCACACATAAAATATATCCTCATTACTTATTATTATGACTTACTGTTTACAATTTTATGGGCTAGCACAATGGATATCAACACTACTAATCACACAAAAATGTGTCTTAAGCATTTAATCTGCATATAAGAATGTGTCTGAAGCATCATATGACACTGAAGACTATAGCAGTGACCTGCCATGCACAGAAAGCTGTTTGTGAAAATACATATTGCAAAAACATAAGGGGAGTTGCCTCCTAGTAATTCTCAGGAACCATCATGCATCATGATAAGCAGCAATATACACCTTCAAGGTACACAGAGTGTAACAATCTTTAATTTCACAAAAACACCACTCATGGCCCCATATTGTGTCCTGTCCCTAAGAAATAAATAAAGTGTTATGAAGAGCTTCAGGCCTGAAACGGTATGCTTAGCTAGTAATACCCAACCAACATGACCTGCTACTTGTCTTCTCTGACCATGCACAATTGCACAATACAATATCTGTATGAGCAGACAACACATGGTGGAATGCACACTTGTGCAGAACCTGGGGGCCTGGGGCCATCTGTGTACCATCTCATCCAAACCAAGGGAGGCCTTGGTCCAGGAATAATTCAGCTGGAAGTAGAAGGAACATGGTCATGGTAGTGCAAAAAAACACCACAGGATGTGAATGGCACATAATAATTTACTAGGGATGCACCGATACCTTTTTTTTAAACTGATCTGATACGAAAATTCTGAGTATCGACCGATACAGATCAGATCCGGATACTGTGCCGTTTTTTAAATTTTTTTATTAACTTAATACAGTTTCTATAGTTCTGATGATGAACTCAAATAAAACATCTTCTTTAGTAAAAATAACAGACCTATAGGCCTACTGTATATGACAGACAGCACAATTTAAACATGATGCTTGCTATAAACTATGGGCAACATTATGTTAATATTCATTATGACATTGATCTGATCTGTTGTGGACCAGCTTGTCTCCTTTTTAATATTAAAAATTTTCTTTGAAATCTGTAATAGGCTACCACTATTAACCATAATCCATGGTAAAATAATCAGTCTTTTAGCAAAGTCTGATACTTTCCTGTAGGTTTGAAGCAGACTAAACTGTCTGAGGCCAGTTTTAATTTTACTTGAGATGGAGAAACTGAAAGCATGTCTGAAAGATTTGTGTTTTTTTGTCTGAAAAATTGTCTTCTTGAAACGAATTTCATTTGGTATAATTTGTTGGTAATTTTAATGTCTATCTGTTGGTCAGTTATTTACAAAATAAACAAGAATATTTGAGGTGAAGTTCAAAACAAGGTCTGCTAATGCTAAACAAAATGATAAACTGGTCTGTTAAATAAAATGTTAATTTTATGTATTTTATATATATATATATATATATATATATATATATATATATATATATATATATATATATATATATATATACAGTATATATATATATATATATATATATATACAGTATATATAGTATATATATATATATATATATATATATATATATATATATATATATATATATATATATATATATATATATATATATATATATATATATATATATATATATATAATGACAGTGAAATATTCACAGTTTCAGAGTAGCTTATATTAAGCTAAATTTCTGCTAATGACAATTCATATGCGCCGGGCTGTCAGTTTCACTTTTATTAATTTAATCAACTACTTTGACCGCAATGAGCCAGGTTTTACAAACTATTCGCAGTACTTAAAGTATTCCCCTCGGAGGAATAAACTCAGTCGGAAGGATGAGAGAACAGAAACATATTGTAAGAATAATCTTACAGAGTGGTGCATGTCGCGTCCGCGCAGCCGGTGCCTGAATGAAGCGCTTGATGCATCACTGAGACACAGCGCGCAGCCCTCCGGTATACAGACACTTATAAAACAGCAGCACAAAGGGGAGAAATCAGTGTGTTAAGGATCTGTCCAATGTATTATTGAGCCTTTTCTCATTTAAAGTTTCAGGTAGGCCTAGTTTGTGTGTGAAGAGCAGGTAATAACCCTCTCTACTCCAGTGCTGTGAATGCGATCTGCTGATGTAACAGACACAGTGCAACATGATTTCAGTGCAACTCCAAGTTGCAGGTCAAAATAAACCCATTTAATGCAAAACTAAATGCATTTCTCAACTGATTACTTATATTAACAGGAACAAATAGTCTTGGAGAAAGTTTTTTGTGTTGTCATGAAGGAGACACACAGTTTGAATTGTGAATGAATGGAAAAGGACTGACAGGCGCAGCGGAGGGAAGCATTGAAGTGAACATGAATTTAACCACTTGAATATACATCTGTGCTTCACATTAAACTATAGAATGGCTTCAGAACATTTGGGATATAGTAGCCTACATGACAACTTTCTAGTGCCTTATAATAGGTTACCTTCGTAGCTTTTGTTGGATTATAAATTACACAGAATATAGCAAACGCGCAAGATCGGTACCAGCTGGCCGATACCCGATCCAGCAAAAATATGCAGTATCAAACCGATATCTGATCCAAGTATCGGGATCGGTGCGTCCCTATAGTTTACACTACTACTACTACTGACTCCAGTGGATGAGATGGTGGACAAGAATACACCTTACTGGGAGTTGATTTATGTGACTTTCTGTCATTAAAAGATTAATGAGCATGTTCTAAAGCACAACTGATTGGCCATTGTGCTCACAGATATGACTGCGATTGGCTCTGAAGGTCATCACTTCAACAATCTTCACTGCTGTTCACCAAGAATGGACACATATAAATGGACACTGGTGCTATGGCCTTGATCCAGTATCCATGTATCTGTGTTTGCACTTGGTGAACAGTGGTAACATGATGAACTTCAGAGCCAATCACAGTTATATCTGTTGAGCATGTGGACACAATGGTCAATTAGCTGTGTTTAAGAACCTGTTCGACCATGCTCAAATGTTAGTTGCTTTTAAAATTAACCGAAGTCAATATATTTGACAACTCTGACTTACACAGACTTGCCCTCATCATCCAAATCCAGTACAAGGCTAGAAGCACAACCAACAGCTCTAGGCTATGGAAATACCACTACAGTCAAGGTCCTATCAAGAAAGCCTCTATAGTAGCAACAACAACAACCCCAGCCTATCAAAAGACAAGGTCCAAACAGGGTCTGATAGTATCCTTTGCAACTTTGTTAAGCATGAAGGGATCCATCATAGGATAGACCAGCATCATTAACTTGACATGGACGGGATTTGATATTCAGTTGCAACCACAACATAGCCCTGGTCATGCAGGCACAAACCGTCCACAAATGCTCTAGACCTAGACATATAAAAGCTGAATTAAACTTTTTCGTCAAGTGATCGCCATAACCCATGGTGTATGGCTTGCATGCAGTCATGCATTTATACTTCGCCATTCTGTTTGTATTGCTCTGCAATAGCACTTCCTGAATGCTAGCTGACAGTGGGTTTTTATATTCCTCTGTGTCGAGTTTCTTCGCAGGTGTTTTTAATGCTACCTTACTCTACAAGTAGTTTAAACTCACACATTCAGAGGCAGGAACCAGCGGACATACAATAATTTTAATCTTAGGTAGGCCCTCACAGAATCTGCGCGTGCAGAAATCTGCAGTTTTTTGGCCCCTCATTGAGTCTATTTATTTACTTGTGTAAATGTGTGTAAATTTATATTTATTCAGTTTTTAAATTAATTTCAGTAATAATATTGTCTAATATAAAAGTGTTCATTTGATTTATTTACAATAAAGTTTGTAAAATAATATTTTCTGTCTTTTAGTAGATATATTATATGAGATACTTGCTTTGTTTACCAAATAAGTGGATCTAGATGGAGTTCCATTGTAAAAAATAATTTTTATTTCATATATTAAGTTTTGAGTTACGATACTCCCAAAATGATGTCGCATTAATCTGCAGATTTTTTACAAAATTCTCTGCAGAAATAGCAAAAAATGTCCGCACACAAAACTTCCACAGGATTCAAAATTTGTTAAACACTCGCTCCACCGAGCTCGCTGCTCTCTTGGGCTCTCAGCCCAGCACACACTCATCACCGCTACCAAACCGACCAATCACTGAGCTTGCGCTATGTGGCATCACATTATGTAGTTACATTTTTTTTGAGAGGTGCACGTCAGCATTTGCGTCAGCCAGGTTGAACAGTATGCTACTATGCAAAGGCTGCGCCGGACCGTCCATATGCACTTAATGCAGAAGTATAAATCAGCCGTAAGTCAGCAATTCACAGCCCAAACTTGCTCTATTAGCGAATATTAACTCTAAAAGCAAAAGCACCAAGCATGGATCACTGCTCTGAGGAGCGAACCACTGCTGAATGTGACTTGTATTCTGCAGAATGAGGCTATTCAGTCAGAGGCAATTGCAATGCAATTTTTTTAAATGAACATGACATCATAAAGACTGACAGAAAGGGAACTGACCCTACCTGGGGTAGCGATGAATAATGAAATCTAGAAGAGCATAATAATCCTTCAGCTCCGTCACTTTTTCCAGAAGTTTCTTTAAATGCTCTTCTACAGCCTCATGATGGCAGGAAACATATGTCTCAAGAACATTAAAGTCTGGAGGATACGAGCTCACAAGCTCAGTCTTCACTCTCTCCAAATCCTCCAGTATAGCTTTACCCAGAAGCCCCAGGTGCACAGCCAGCCAGGAAATGTTCTGTTCACGACTGTCCAGGTGAACTCTCTTTAGAGTATCTCGAACCCCATCTCGAACCGCATCCCTCCATGATTCCCTCCATCCCTGCATCGCTCCTGGCTCATCCTGTCTCTTCTCCTCCTCAAGGATAATATATGCTACATACACCAGCAGTTCTTTATTGCGAGAAGGCAGAGCACTTGAGTTGCGTACAATGTCAGACATTTTATTCCGCAGTGTACCATACAGCAAACTGAGATCTTTCTCTTTATGGACTAGTTCAATGGGACAGTCTTCTTGATTCTGAGATTTACGCTGCTGTTGAAGCTCCAGGCGTAGAGAGAGTAGATTCACATAGGCCTCTTCTAAAACTTCCATCTCTATCAGTTTGTTAATCTCCATAACTGCAGCAAATCAGAAAATAAAGGTCAAAAAGAAAAATCTTGTAAGTACAAAACACTTGCATCAGCAGTTACAATATTTCAGTGTGGAATCTTTTGTTAGATCTCTGCCTGATTTTGAATATAATCTTCTGATCAGGGCAATGTCAGCACATGTGATGTTCTTCACAGATACTGAACAAAGTACTTGCATTGAACTTGCATTTTGAGTTCACTCCAAGACATGTTTACACATGTACAGTTCTAAAAGTATCTAGCCATAGTACCCATGTTTTCTTTAACACTGACTTTCAGAAATTCTGGGTTAATGTTCATATGAGCAGATTTTCAATCTTGTTTTGCAATCAAATTATATATTACTTACTGTACCATCATTTCAGATTTATAAAATTTATTCATTCATTTTCTTTTCAGCTTAGTCCATTTATTATTCAGGAGTCGCCACAGCGGAATGAACCGCCGACTATAAAATAAAGAATAATAATTTTGTTTACTTTACTTTATTTAAAGGTGCTATAGAATGAAAATCTAAATATACTTACTGTAGGCAAAGCTGAATAATAAAAGTTCAGTGGACGTAAACAAGATACCGTGAGCCTTGCTTGTTTTAAAATTCCCATGTAAATAATGTGAGTGTAAAATCCCGGTGAAAAACAGGCAAATCTAAGCAAAACACTGTGATGATCCACATGAGATTATTAATATGCATGCCCCAGGCAGCATTTGATTGGCTACATCGTTTCCTAGTGAGATTACAACAATATTTGTCCCTCATTTTTAGGTTCATCTAAGCTTTTATTAAACTTACTATGCATGTGGGACTCTTATTTGGTAAACCAGACTGGCATCATAGAGCTCCCATGTAATGCAATAGATATGGAGTATCTCATCTCATCACAGCCCATCATCAGCATGCAAACTGCTGAATTTTAGCACACCCCAGAGAGGCATAAAGTCTGTTTAACTGTATCTTTTGTTAGTTTAATGTAATATGAGTGTTTAATACATGTTCAAAAACTCATTTGTTTATGTGGAGGTTGATTTTAATTCCTGTCTGTGTGTTCATATACATTAAACCCACAACATACAATTCTAAACACATCATTGTCAGCCCCTTCTGTTGAGTATAATTATAATTTAGCCTAGGAGGAAACTAAGTTACTGTGTAGCATAAGAATAGCTCACTCACTCCCACTAGCTAATAGTTGACAACTGAAGTATGAGTATTTTGCATGTGTGTGTTTGTGTGTGTGTGTGTGAGCATCAGGCACTGACTCATTAATATTCACATCTGTTCCAAATATGCTCATAACTGAGCTTTTGAATATAAAACATGCAACTGGCTTTTGGTTTCTAATAATCTAACCATTCTTACCAACATTCTAATACCAGATATAGTTTCACACAATTGCAGAGCACCACAATGCAGGGTTTGCCTTGTTAACCAGGGAAACCTTGCTTCTATGTTAAAGTGGGGTTTTGAACAACAATAGTCCACGTTGTAAAAAGCTCTTCTGTCAACAAACCAAAGATTAGACACACTTTATACTTGTCAGATAATCATACCTGACAAAGGCATAGCTGGGATCTCTGGCAGAACATATGTGTCTCTTAGCTCCAATACCCTCTGACCTTCATATTCATCAACAACCTCTGGTTTTGGCTCTTCTGATGGAGGCAAGGCTTCTGTGACAGTGACAAGTGGTTCCTGTTTGGGTTTTTTACTCAGACCCAAACTCCGCCTAATCGATGACCCCTTCTTTGGCAGTGTACTAGTTGTTGTAACATCAGAATCTAAGAATAAAATTAACAGTTAAATATATATATATACACAGAAAATATCGCACAGCTACATGCCAATCAGATTCGAGAACCAGACAGAACTGTTGTATGTATATTTACAACATGTTGTTTGTATGTATATATATATATATATATATATACACATACATACAACAGTTCTGTCTGGTTCTCGAATCTGATTGGCATATAGCTGTGCGATATTCTGCAATATCAGAACTCGTACAGCCTCCTCACCCTTCTGTATTACTTCACCCACAGAATGACAGCAGATCTATAAACTTACTACAGTTTGACAAATATTGCAGCTGTTGGACAACATAATGTACTTTTGAGGCTTTTTTAGGGAAGAATGTAGTTGTTTAGATTGCATCTATGTAGTTTATTTATAGAGACAGTGCCTATTTTAAATGATTATAATTTATGGGATACAGTGCATCAGCATCCATCAGCCTGTTATTGAGGAGAGCAAAGATGGTTGACGTTGTCCATCTACAAGATGGCGGCAGAGACTGCATAATAAGACCTTATGCTGAGTTCAGACTGCATGACTTTAGCCCCAATTTTGATTTGCCTACAGGTTTTGAGAAATCGCTGACAAATGCCTGACTTACTGCAGACTTGTTCAGTAAAAAGAAGGAAAGAAGTAATGGCCGCATGTGTTTAGCGTTTTTCCTTATCCCAAAAACAACAGTAATCTTTGTCTTTTTCTGGGTTAATTATTGTGATATCCTTATTGCAACAGAGAAATATTGGGAAATCTCTGTTGACTGATGGCATTTCATGCTGTTCAGCCTTATAATCTTAAATGTGAGCAAAATCACCTGTTTTGTCATCACTTTAGACATTATGCTAGATAATCATTCAAATACTATATCTTAAGTGACGTTGGTGAAGTAGCAATGGTTTCTGGTGCTCTGATGTAAAGGAATGGCAGAAGAGACTGTCCGTGTTTGATTTTCTTTTTTACATACACGATTATGCCATCGAACTGTTGAATAATCAGACGAGTAGCAGTGCAATATGGATGTATATCATCACTAGTGAGACACTAAGGCACTCTGCCTGTGGCCTCGTGCTAACACATGCCTCCCACCAGTGCTGATATATTGCCATATCGCACTGCTACTCGAATGATATTGTTCACACACACACACACAGATATAGATATTTTTTTCTGAGATACTAAATTTGGGGTTTTCATTAGTTGTCAATTATAATCAGCAGATATCAGTCTGTGTGGAATGAACATATACATTATACAAATTTCACTTCTTGAATGAAACTAGTGAAATAAACAACTTTTTAAAGATATTCTAATTATATGACCAGCACCTGTATTTCCCGTTTTAGACCTATTTAATTAATGTATATTTATAATTTAAAGACAATTATGGCTTAACTCCTAAAACATTTAAGCAATAACACTTTCTAAATTGTTAGTAAAGATTAAACAATAAAACATCCACCCATGATAGCCTAAATCACATTTTGCTTGTTTAGAGATGAATCTAATGACATGCAGAGAGCAGTCACCTGACATAGTTCTGGTAAGAGGAGGTTTTTCTGTCTTTGGACTTCGAAAGGAAGATTGTGCAGGAGATCCTGTGCTCAAGCCTAAAAAGAGAAACATGTGAGATATTTAATCTAATCAAAAGCAAATATAAATGCAACTACCATGTGTTTAACAAGCAGACATTTCACATGGTTCCTTAATTCTTTGATATACTAGTTAGTAAAACAAAACTGGTTTACTCTACTTTATAAGTACAATAACTTTAACTCTGTTTTACCACCCCAGGCTACAAAAACAACAATATTTTTACACCACATCAAGTGGTTTATACACTTACTTGGAGAGCGCAGCGGTTGTAACTGAGCATTTAAGATCTGGCTTTGTCCGTTGTTTGTATCCACTGGCTTTTTGTTTTTCATTGGACTGGCCACTTTTTTAAAACTTGCTCTGAATGACTTCATAAGTCCAGTGCCCTTTTGCTTGACTGGACTTTCCATATGTTCTCCACCATTTTTTAAACTCTCTTTTGCATCCTCATCCCATTCTGGTAGGTCATTAACCTCATTCTCTTCATTTACTTCTTCTTTTGCAGTTTCTGCCATATTGGCAAATGTAAGTTGGATCAAGCCTGCAGGAAATATATATCAAGAACTTTAAAGAAAAGTTGAATGGGTTTGGCTACAGCCAAGTGTGAGAATGCAACTGTTGAATATATCAGCAGGGACATCGTGAACTATGGAGATTTTTATTTACTGACAACATGGCTTTTCTTCACTCAGGTGGAATCATGTACGATGTCATAACAACAGAAAAACATGAACTCATATTGTTTTTACATTTAGCAGACACTTTTATCCAAAGTGATTTACAAAGCTACTCAATTCTATTACAGATCTGTTAATAGACCATTACTACTGATGCAAACTACTAATGTAAATAATGTCACTATACTATAAATAAAATAAATAACGTCAGACTGTTTTTCAGTGAAAATGTAGTATCCATTTTACATTCTTACACTGCCTAAAAGAGCAACTGTTTCAACTAAAATGTAACTTTAAAGAGATTCAATTCATTGAAATCCACCCCCCCCCCCTCCAACACACACAATGTCCAGTTCTTTTAACTTCCCCTTTCCTTACACTGAACTCTAATGCCCTATTTTATCGCTGTTCAAGTAAATAATAAACTCATGACACAGTAAACATGTTTTTGATGCACTGACTTAAACCATAATTTAACCAGAAATACTGGTAAAACTGTGCTTAGAGTTGCAAAAAAACATGTTAAATTTGTCATGTTTGATGGTAATAACAAATTAACTGGATTTGCAAATAACCTTTACCATGACTTGTATTAAAACTGTGGTTACAAAAGGAAGTCAATGCGCCAGAGTAAAATAAATGGTTATTATAGTATAGGCTATTAAAAATACATGTTATTCTTTTGTAAGGGCAACTTAAGTTTTAATAAAATATTATTTACATGTACTTTGTATGCACTTTGAGCACGTTCTTTCACTTAAAGAGGTTAAATAGGCTACTTGTAAGTTATGAAGTTATGAAGGAAACATTGCCTTTATAATTCTATAAGCTAAATAAATAGTGTAGCCTACCTAAAGCAACAAGTCACCGAGGCATAACAAGATCTCAGCTCCAAACTAAATAACTAAATGTTGTTGAAGATTTTGTTGGTTGAAGGTCACTTAGTTCTAATAATCGTTTAAAAACAAACCACCATTTCTTTACAACAATAGCCTACATATTTGTTATGTTTGTTAACATGGCATTGTAAAACAAAGCCCGCCCCACACTCACCTGAGATCCAAAGTCTGTCAGGGTACTTTCACTTAAATGTAGGAGGGCACACACTTCCCCGACACCTTCTAACGCGACATTTAACCACAGCTGGCTAACTTTCCCGTGTGTGCGAAACTACAGAAAATCCCTGACTCTTCCAACAGAGGTTCTCATATTCACCTTGAAACGTCACCGAAGGCGGAATGTGCGCTGCGCATGAGCGCAGGCGGGTCAAATCTTTGTATAGTTTCAGATTCAGCGCAGAGTTTTATACAAGATTTACTGATTTCATTATTTTTGTAAAATGATTACACATCACTTTCAGATTCCTTTAATCTATGGAAATACAACTGTCTACAAATGAGAGCGAAAAATAGTTATGCAAAGTATCGTTAGTTTCCTGTATCCTGTGAGAGATATACAGATAAGGAGTTAACAAAGCGTTTTAGTGGTTTTTATACATATATTAAACATTGAACAATATTATTAAAATGCGATATTTCTAGATATTTCACGTTCTGTCCACTAAACTGAGGTAAACACTGAGTAATAGCCTATATTGGCTACAAACGTTAAATGTCTATTGGCTGCATGTTTGTTTTGCTTTAAATCATGCGTTTTGTTAAAAAGATACTCACCAAATACAGTTTTTCTTGGGATAAAAGACTTACAATGCAGTATTCCCGTCCTACGTGTCCATACCTGTGTAGTTTAGGTGAAAGTGAAACTAGTCCTTGCCTTTCAGGCTATTGCAATTTTTTTAAAGAAAGCATTCACCGAAGTCTCAGGTAAGAGCTACACGCTATTAGCACACTGTGCTATTTTCTCTTTAAATAAAAAACTGTTTATGTTTTAAACAGTTAATGTTAGACTCTAGACAAATGTCATTTACTTTTTCAGCAATAATAAGAGAGAATTCAAAAGTAATAGCAACAGTTTTTTTTTTCTGCTCACGTTTTTAATATTTACTGTAGCCTAGTTTATTACCATTTAAGCCTCCCCTATACCGTCCGGAACTGCTGTTGCTGCAATTATTTTAAAAGTTTAGTGACTTGCTGGTAGGTTAAATTATAGGAAGAGTCTTTGTTTGTTTAGTGTAAGCACTGTGGGAGAGGTACAAAAGGGCTGAAACATCTTCTTTTCTTGTGAATAATTAACTAACCAGTTTTAAAGTCACCATCATCATGATAAGAGGGACTAATGTTGCGCGATATTTTACTGTCATTCTGTTATTCTAGCTCAAGTACTTGCCGAAACATTTAATGGGAATTTAGAATTGGACTAACAATGGCCAAATCTCCCACTTCTTCAGGTAAATAAACCACAGTCATTGAAATTTAACAGGATATTAGTAAACAGCCTTGCATGAACAGATTATTGTGTTGGTGTGTTTTGCTGTAATATATGAGTATGGCAGGTACAGTGTAAGTGTAGTTTACTAAAACCAACATACAGTGCTCAGCATATATAAGTACACCGCTCACAAATCTTTTAAATCCCTATTTTAATAGGAAATCTATTGCCTAGATGATGTGCAATTTAAAGGCTTTAATTGGTTGGACAACGACAGTACAAATTTGAAAAACAGTGTAAACTATAATAAATGTTCATGTACAAAATACAATACAGTACTCAAATGTTGACAGATTGTAGAGTATTTAACATGCCTGAGTGATGAAATGTGGTGTGATGTGGAGATGATACAGGTGTAGACAAAATTATTAGCCCTTCTTTGAAATTTGTATAGGTTTTTTTAAAATGCTTTCCAAGTGATGTTTAACAAAGCAAATATAGTTTTGTTCTAGAAAGTTTCTTCTTTAAAAAATAAAATAATAATAATAATAATAATAATAATAATAATAATATATATATATATATATATATATATATATATATATATATATATATATATATATATATATATATATATATATATATATATATGTATATGTACTAGAAACATCAGAAACACTACCAGACTATACACTCTCAGATAAAAGGTACACGGTGGTACAAGTTTTGTACATTTGTAAAAGTTATATACTGTTTTGTACATTTTATAGTACACTCTCAGAAAAAAAAATGGTACAATGTTGTACTAAAGAAGGTACAAACCATTACCACTGGAGCAGTGCCTATTTATGGGACAGAATTGTACCTTAAGACAAAGAAACAAATTTGTACCATTGCAGTTTGTACCTTATGATTCCCATGATTTGTACCATGGGAAACCAAAATGTACCTTTGGTTTTTAAAACCTGCAGATACAAATTTGTAAAAAAGGTACAAATCTGATCCATGAAGGTATCACTACAGTGACAAGACAATTTGTACCTTAACAGTGTCAAATGTGTTCCTTCAAGAGCATTTTGTAATCTGCATTTTGTAATCATTTTGTAAAAAGGCATTTTGCTTCATCCAAAATGTGTCAATTTATTTTAAGTAAGTATAAAACATCAAATACATTTATTAATCAATGTTTCAGTTTACAAAAAAAGTTTACTTTTGTGTAAATACACATTTTCAATTTAAAATAAGGAGCTAAACTATGCAGGACATCAGCCCACCAGGACCGAGTTTGCCCACCCCTGGCGTAGAGGATGTAAGAGTTCTGATATTACTTTAATATCTTATGGCTATCAGATTCGAGAACCAGACAGAACTGTTGTTTATATATATATACAACAATTCTGTATGTATTCAATATACATACAGTACAGTTGAAGTCAGAATTATTAGCCGCCTTTTGATTTTTTTTTTTTCTCTTTTAAATATTTCCCAAATTATGTTTAGCAGAGCAAGGAAATTTTCACCATATATCTGATAATATTTTTTCTTCTGGATAAAGTCTTATTTGTTTTATTTCAGCTAGAATAAAAGCAGTTTTTAATTTTCTCAAAACCATTATAAGGTCAAAATGATTAGCCCCTTTAAGCTATTTTATTTTACAGAACAAACCATCATTATACAATAACTTGCCTAATTACCCTAACCTGTCTAGTTAACCTAGTCAAGCCTTTAAATGTCACTTTAAGCTGCAAAGAAGTGTCTTGAAAAATATCTAGTCAAATAATAATTACTGTCATCATGGCAAAGATAAAATAATCAGTTATTAGAAATGAGTTATTTAAACTATTAGGTTTAGAAATGTGTTGAAAAACATCTTCTCTCCGTTACACAGAAATTGGAGAAAAAATAAACAGAGGGCTAATAATTCTGACTTTAACTTTATATATGTATATATATGGCAACATAAAAAACTGTTGTCCAATTTGTTCGTTGTCCAACTAATTAAAGCCTTTAAATTGCACATCATCTATGCAATACACAAAAGGAATTAATTTTAGTTATTATGTTTAAAAATGTGTTAAAAAAAATCTCTGGTAAACAGCACTTAGGAAATATTTGAGAAATAATTTAAATTTCACAATAAAAGGCCTAATAATTGTTTCTTCCACTGCAGCTGCAGATTTCTGAGATCGAAAACAAGTGTTAATGTTAGTTTATGAAACTGTTGAGATAGTGATAGAAGTGTTGAAGAAGTTTTTAATTGTACAGTTTGTTAAAATATGTTCTGTGTTTGCACAGCACAGACCATCTTTCGCAGATTGTCTTTGTTTACAAAAAGTGACAGGAAACGTAAAGAATATAAACAGTCACGAAAGCATTCTTTATCAATAAGTAAAGAGGAAGAAATTACCACAGAGATTCCTCTAAGGCCATGCTCAGGTAAGTCCATCAGTTTTCTGTGGTAACAATAATATAAATGCCCCCCTTTACCTATAGAATATTAAACTCATACTCACTTTATTTTAACAACAGTTTTGGAGATCAGAGATTATATACAAAATGACATGCTGAAGGAGGCCTATGTGAACCTGGTAGCCATGCGCCTGGAGCTTCAGCGTGAACGGAAACCCCAGGAAGAAGGAGCTTCTCCTGTGAATCTAGTCAATAATGAAAAAGATATTAATATTCTATTTGAGACTCTAAGAAACAAAATATCTGACATTGTGCGTTCTAGTTTTCTGCCCTCTTTTAATAAAGAGCTACTGGAGTATGCAGCACACATTATCCAAAAAGAAAAGGGGAAACAGGGAGAGCCAGGAGCGATGCAGGGATGGAGGGAGTCATGGAGAGATGCGGTGCAAGATGGAGTGCGAGATCCGCTGAAGAAACTTTACCTGGACACCCACAAACAGAATGATTTTTCTTTGGAAGTGCATCTGGAGCTTGTGGGTAAAGCTGTGGTGGATGATCTGGAGAGAGTGAAGACTGAACTTCTGAGCTTGTATCCTCCAGACTTTAATGTTCTTGAGACATATGTTTCCTGCTATCATGAGGCTGTAGTAGAGCATTTAAAGAAACTTCTGGAAAACATGACAGAGCTGAAGGATTACAAAGTTCTTCTAGACTTCACCATTCAGCGCTACCCCAGGTGAGGTTTACAAAAAAAAGACACAAATATATGTATTTTATATATATATATATATATATATATATATATATACATATATATAATTTTAAATGGGTTGTTGACAAAAAAATGTCATTTTGTTATTAAATGCTCACCCTCATGTCAGACCTTTTTTTCATCTTCATTTAACACAGATTAATACATTTTAGATGAAATCCTATGACTCTCTTATCCTCCATAGAAAGCAATTGTCATGAGATGTTTAAAGTTCAAAAAAGGAAACAAAATGTAAAAATGACACTCAGATCAGGGTGCGCGTTTACTATGGGTAATACTATACTGCAAAAAAATGCTGTAAAATTTACAGTATTACTGGCAATTTCAAAGTTGAGCTTTTCAAAGTCACGTTGATTTGCTGGTTTGTCTATAAGCTGAGATACGAGCGATCCGCTGATGAATCGTGGCTTTAAAACACTCAAGTGTCCCTGTATTTGTAATTACACTCAGTAAACAGCGGTCAATCACAGTAATTTCTGTTGAGCACATGAACACAATAGCAAATCAGCTGTGTTTAGGAACGGGCTCAGTAGCGCTCAAATGTTAGCAGGAAGCGGACGTTTTTAAAATTTCAGTACCGTGACAACCCTAACAAGTACACTGTAACTTAACAATTACAAGTACAAATATTATTTCTATATTTAGGCTAAAACACTCCTTTATTTATTTATTTATTTATTTATTTATTTATTTATTTATTTGTTTGTTTATGTTTGGTAATTTCCTTTTAGTTGTCTTTTATTTCTTTTGTTTTGATTTCCAAAATAATTCCTCATTTTACTTAACAAGTTACAATGATAATAAAGCTTGTTAGATTTATAATGATTTATAAAGAAATAATAATAATAATAATTCTTCCTCTTCGGGATACTCAAAGTGGTTTACACATTGGGGGGAATCTCCTCATCCACCACCAGTGTGCAGCATCAGACCACACACCACGCTGCATGGTGAAAACAAAACCGTGATGAAGCCAATTATAATATGGGGATGGTTAGGAGGCCATCATGGACAGAGGCCAGTAGGCAAATTTGGCCAGGATTAAGGGGTTAAACGCCTACTCTTTTTCAAAGGACATCCTGGAATTTTTAATAACCACAGACAGTTTAACGTCTCATCCGAAAGACGGCGCTCACTGAGCAGTATAGAGTCCCCATCAAAATACTGGGGCGTTAGGACCCACACAGACCGCAGGTTGAGTGCCCCCTGCTGGCCTCACTAACACCACTTCCAGAAGCAAACCAGTTTTCCCAAGTGGCTCCCACCCAGCAGCTAACCGGGCGCAGCCCTGCTCAGCTTCAGTAGCCGACCATGTGAGAGTTGCAGAGAGCTAGCTGCCGGCAATTTGAATGTTTTGTTTCATTATTGCATTTTCATTCTAAGTAGCAGGGTATTTACAGCTACTTAAAATTTCTGTCCATTCGCATCCCATCCCTTTGTGCCCCCCTGGCGGCAGTGTCACAAACCGATGTTACACCTAAAACAAATTTGTCTTGCTACGGCATCATACGCGGCAGTAGTGGTCATTCTGAACTATTACTCACTGTATATTACCATTAGAGTCAGCAACACTGTACTGTTCGCAATAAACATGCACTCTGATCTGATTTGGATGATATAGGCGCTTTATTTATTGTTTTGATCACAGGTTTGTTTGATCACAGTTGAACCATTGAAGTCACAATGAATGTTTTGACAATGTTTTTGGTATTTTTATGGACTTTGAACATTTCAGAACGTTGCTGTCAACAGAGGATGATGAAGCTCTCAGATATAATCTAAAATATCATGATTTGTGTTCTGAAGATGTATGAAAGTAATTTCAAAATGAACTAACCCTTTAATAATCACTTGTTTTTTGGTAGCTTGTTTAAGGCACACTGTGATGTGGAAGACAAGGCAGCTCCGATAATACAGGAAGACATGTTAAATAAAATAAAGAGCTCTTACTGTCAGTGTCAAAAGGTGAGCTAGTGCAACCACAAAGAATTACTTCACATCAGTGATGATTACAACTCTGATATCTTATTTGATCTTAGGATGACTTCAAATCTGAACTGGAGAATATTATCAGATGTGAAAACGACGTGTGGAAAATGAAGAAAATTCCTGATAAAGCAGATGATGGATTCCTCACTTCAAACATCCACATGAATATCTGTCAGGTGAACCTTCACTTGCTCTAATGATCAAACGTTTATTTTATTTTCATTCATTTATTTTCTTTTCGGCTTAGTTCCTTTATTAATCTGTGGTCGTCACAGAGGAATGAACCGCCAACTTATCCAGCACATGTTTTACACAGTGGATGCCCTTCCAGCTGCAACCCATCACTGGGAAAGTTTATTTAATTTATTTTTTTTTTATTTTTTATTATTATTACTATTTTTTATAATTTTATTTTATTTTATTTTATTTTTTATTATTATTATTTTATTATTATTATTATCATTTTTTAATTTAATTTAATTTTATTTTATTTTATTTTATTTTATTTTATTTTATTTTTTATTATTATTATTATTTTTATTTTATTATTTTTTTTTTTTCATTATTATTATTTTTTATTATTATTATTTTTTTTTATTATTATTTTATTTTTTTTTTTTTTATTATTTTATTTTATTTTATTTTATTTTATTTTATTTTATTTTATTTTATTTTATTTTATTTTATTTTATTTTATTTTTGCAGAAAAACATTTTTGGTTTCCAAAAGAACTTTTCAGGGAAATAGTAATATATTTATATGAATTAATTGTATTAATCACACACAATTTTGTAGTAGAACTGGTTACTGTACTATGTGGGTGATGCAGTGGCGCAGTAGGTAGTGCTGTCGCCTCACAGCAAGATGGTCGCTGGTTCAAGCCTCGGTTGGGTCAGTTGGCGTTTCTGTGTTTGCATGTTCTCTCTGCGTTCGCGTGGGTTTCCTCCGGGTGCTTCGGTTTCCCCCACAGTCCAAAGACATGCGGGAAGACTAAATTGTCCGTAGTGTATGAGTGTGAGTGAGAGTGTATGGGTGTTTCTCAGAGATGGGTTGCGGCTTGAAGGGCATCCGCTGCGTAAAACATGTGCTGGATAAGTTGGCGGTTCATTCCACTGTGGCGACCTCGGATTAATAAAGGGACTAAGCTGAAAAGAAAATGAATGAATGAATGTACTATGTGGTTTTCCATGTTATGTCCTTAATGAATTAGCTAACCAATCTTGAAAATTTATATAAAAGTAGGTGAATTACGACTTCAGTGTTATTTTGATTTCCAAACACAGTTTCTGGATTCTTCTTCAAATAGTCTTTGTCATAACTAAATTTCTTAATTTGTCTTATTAGCTGATAACGAGCTATGTCGGGAATCTTAAGGAGATCGATGAGGATCTGGGAAAATTATTCATACATGTCTGTTTAGACGAGCTAAATCCATTTCTGGAAAGGTAATATAACAGACTAAATTGGTATCTTTTTTTGCATCTTTTCTTGACTGTTTTTCTTTTATTGTCTTTTAGGCTCGAACAAGTCTTTTCACAGAGCACATGCTTTCTGTTGACCTCTGACCTGCTGGATATCTGTCTGTGGATACAGTATCACATCACCTACATCAACAGTTTTAACTCGCTTAAGTAAGTCCATCATGAAGCGAATGTTGCCTTTGATAAGAGTACTTAATACAGAAATAATATTCTTCACAAGGATATACTCAAGTTCAAGGTGAATGTCATGTTATTTTCATCTTAATGCTTTTTTAATATAATTTTTTATATAATGTTTTTATATAATTTCATAAATACTTTAAAAATAAAGTTTCATTAGTTATTGTTAATTATGTATTTATGAAAATGAACAATATACCAATATATACTTAGTTTCAATTTAAATATTGCAACCCAGACTCACTGAAAGTACATGCCTCAACTACATTTTTGTCAAAGGTAAATTACGTTTCTCCGGGTATGTTTGTTTGCACATTTCAGACAAATCCACTTGAAGGTAGATTATTTGGATTATTGAGCATAAAGATTTTTGATTACAAATCATAGACATTGTGAAGTTTATTCATTCATTCATTTTATCAGGGGTCACCACAGCGGAATGAACTGACAACTATTCCAGCATGTTTTACGCATCGGATGGCCTTCCAGCCACAACCCAGTACTAGGAAACACCCTTACACTCTCACAGATACACACACTGGCCAATTTAGTTCATCCAATTCACCTATAGCACATGTCTTGGGACTGTAGGGGAAACCGGAGCACCCGGAGGAAACCCACACGAATATGGGCAGAACATTTTTCCGGCGACCTACTGCCTGGGAGTCGGTTGCTCTACCAAGAAGGCTAAAGACCATGGCCTCCGTCGACCATGGCGTACGTCGCTAGAGCACATTTTAGAGGTCAGAGGAGTGAGTTTTACCTGCATAGCACTTCACTGGCTGGCCTCCGTTACACTTACTTAGCCCCCTAAACCTCACTCCCATCCTTGTCATGGCACCAATGTAACCCCGCCAGTCCTCTACCAATCAACTCTGAGCTGGAATCGAACCGGCAACCTCTAGAGCACCTCAAGGTCGCAAGAGCACCTTTAAGAGGTCAGAGGAGTGAGGTTTACCTGCACACTCCATTACACAAACTCCACACAGAAAGGCCAACTGGCCCAGCCAGGACTAACCACTGAGCCACTGTGCCACCATTGTGAAGTTGTTTTGTGATATTTATTTGTTGTTGTGCAAAGGATATACACATACACACACACACACACACACACACACACACACACACACACACATATATATATATATATATATATATATACACACCCACACACATATATACACACACACATATATATACATATATATATATATATATATATATATATATATATATATATATATATATATATATATATATATATATATATATATATATATATATATATATATATATATATATATTCCAGGACAGGCTCATGGACAGAGGACTATTTTAGATCAGAAACAAAATTATTGGCCAGACTTTGTAGGTTCTTATAAATAAAGGCTGCTCTTTGATTATGAGCTAAATTTAATTTCATTCTACGACTTCAGCCTAACATCTCGTAAACCACACAGAATTGCAGCACTGGCTTTGTATAATCATCAGATGTTGACCCAAATAGTTTTTTTTTTTTTTAACCAAGTGCAGTGCTTTACATGGGATTTAGCATGTTAGATCAAAATAACTGTACTTCTTACAAGAATAAAAAATAAAAACAATTGCTAAGAACTTAAGTGCACTTACAGCCTTTTCCTTTATGCTATTTGCTGTCCAAATAAAGTGTGTAAAATGTATCAAATTTAAACATACTTTACAGTTGGAACTAAATTACAAATGTGCGTTCAGCAATATTCTTTATTGGTCAAGTAACTTTGACAGTAACAAACTTCTGCGTTTTAAAGGGGCCCTATGATGCCCCTTTTTACATGATGTAAAATAACTCTCCGATGTCCCAAGACTGTGTATGTAAAGATTCAGCTCAAAATATCCCACATATAACTGGCCCTCTTAGACTTTGATCCAAATTATGCAATTTTAGTGACTGTCACTTTAAATTAAAACGAGAAAAGGGGCAGAGCTACAAATGCCTATGTATCAGCATAGTGGCAGATTCAAAAGCAAGACTAACGTCCCATGCTAATGAGGGAGAGATTGTCACTAATGGGTGGGGCTTTCCCCCTCTGATGACACGTACAAAGGCCGAATGTCTATCAAAATGTTTCTCCAGACTCTTTTTATGAAGCGTGATTATAAAATATCAGATTAATTTATTTTTACCAACAGAGGCTGGTTACATTCAGACTGTTGCCACACAACTGTGTTTAAACTCCTTATAAAATTGATTTTAGATCTCCTTTAAATGAACTGTTTCCATTTAAATGAACTGAAACTCTTCTTCCTGTCTGAATGTCATTTGTGAGATATGTTTGTTTAAATGTTTTTGTTTTTATGTTACTGTGTTGTTACAGAGAACATGTGCAGTGTTACAAAGAGAGCTGTTCTGCTCAGGTGGAGACTCTAAACGAACAAGTGGATCAATTGACTCAAAGACTTAGCCAGACCCTCATTAAACATTTCCAAACAGACGTCAAGGTGGGTCATCTTATGTTCATTATAATCTAAAATTCTACATAAGTCATGAGCATGCTACTGTATATATTACCTTTGTATATTTAGGGTCAGATTTGACAGATTTGGGCTAAAATGTTTCTTATTACTGTTATATGTTCAGATAACATTATTGTCTGGCATTTAAAATGAAGGAAGATGAGTCAACATAATTCTCTACTACATGTATTTGTCTGCAACACTGCTTCCTCAGATCATTTTGCTCACGTTGAGTGTAGAGTTTAGACAAAAACCAGAAAAACCAGTAATCTGACAGCCACAAACCTTTATAAAACACCATGCACGATTAATTTCAATACTCTCCCCTTTTAGGAAAATTCTTACAATGGTCGTTTAGTGCCCCTGATTGACCTTTTTGATATTTATGTTGATTTTTTTTCTGGTGAAAGACATTCATAAATAAAGAAGAAAGCAATAAATTAATAAATGTCATGAACTATTGTTTTCTAAGTAATCCACAATTTTTTTTAGAAAGGATCGAATATTTCTGGTACCAAATATTACTTAATTGCATCATCATTATATTTTGTTTGTTGATTTAATTCAGAGATTGGTTGGTAACTGTTATGTACAGTTGTAACACTGGAGTCTAGTTCAGTGGAGACGTGTTCTCTAGACCAGTGTTTCCCAACCCTGTTCCTGAAGGCACACCAACAGTACACATTTTCAATGTCTCCCTAATCAAACACACCTGAATCACCTAATTAGAACATAAGAAGAGACTCCAAAACCTGAAGTTAATTAGTCAGGTAAGGGAGACATCCAAAATATGTACTGTTGGTGTACCTCCAGGAAAAGGGTTGGGAAACACTGCTCTAGACTGACCAATCACGCTTCTCTTGTAATCTGATAGATGAATCAGGGTTTGCTTATTTCCAGGAGAACTGTACTTGTCTGACTGAATTGTGCCAAGTGTAAAGTTTTGTAGAGGGGTGATTATGGTGTTGGATTGTTTTGCAGGAGTTGGGCCTGATGCCTTAGCTCCAGTGAAAGAAACTTCTTCTTTTAATTCTTCAATATACTAAGATATTTTTTGTGGGACCAACATTGTGGGAACAGTTTGGGGATGACCCTTTATTTCCAACAAGACTGCACCAGGGTTTTTTTTTTGTAGGGGGCTAAAACTTTAGAAGAGCTGTTAAAAACAGCAAATTGATAGCTTCATTCATTCATTTTCTTCGGCTTAATCTCTTTATTCATCAGGGGTCGCCACAGTGGAATGAACCGCCAACTTACCTAGCATATATTTTAAAGAGTGGATGCCCTTCCAGCAGCAACCCATACTGGGAAACATCCATACACACTCATTCACATACATACACTACAGACAATTTAGTTTAATCAGTTCACCTAAAGTACATGTCTTTGGACTGTGAGGGAAATCGGAGCACCCAGAGGAAACCCACGCAAACATGCAACATGCAACATGCAACGGAGAACATGCAAACTCCTCACAGTTATGCCAACTGACCCAGCTGGGACTCAAACCCGTGTTATATGGAATTAGTATGGAATAGTGTACTAATATGGAATTAGTAAGAGGAGCACCCTCTGATGGGCAGGAGGAGTAATGTACCTTACAGACAAGACCTTCAAAGCTGCTCATAGAAGCATATTACAGTACAAAGGGCAGTTCATCTACTGTTGAGATTAACAGCAAACAAATTTTTTAAATGGTTTTACTAATACAGCGGGATGAACTTCAGATTGAGACTCATGTTATTATGGAGTTTATTACGTGTTATTACCTGATGTTAAATCGCATTCTATCACTTAAATAATACTAAATGCTACTCCATGAACATTGCCAGGGCTGAGCAAGTTCCTGTTGCGGCAATAGCCTTGACACAAAATATTGACACAGAATCCTGACATCAACCTGACTGAACTGAACTGGAGACTGCGAATCAAATCTTCTCATCCAACATCAGTGTCTAACCTTACAAATACCCTTTTAGAAGAATGGTCAAAATTCCCCAAAACACTCCTAAATCTTGGGGAAAGCCTTCCCAGAAGAGTTGAAGTTGTCATAGCTGCTGGGCGAACTCTATATTAAACCCTACTGATTCAGATTGGAATGTCATTTAAGTTCATGTGCATGTAAAGGCAGATGCCACATGCCTTTAGATGTGTTCTTAAATACTTTTTTTTTTTTTTTGGAATCTGCAGCTCATTTAGGGTTGATTTCAGTGTTTCTCCTCTTGAGAAAAAGTGTGCACAAAATGACCCACAATTTAATGTGTACAAAGCAGATATATATACATATGTGTGTATATATATGTATGTATATGTGTATATATATATATATATATATATATATATATATATATATATATATATATATATATATATATATATATATATATATATATATATATATATATATATATATATATATATCTGTGTGATGTACAGTATGTAAAATTTGGCTCACATATGTGTGTATATATATATATATATATATATATATATATATATATATATATATATATATATATATATATATATATATATATATATATATATATATATATATATATATATATACACACACACACATATGTGTGTATATATATGTATGTATATGTGTATATATATATATATATATATATATATATATATATATCTGTGTGATGTACAGTATGTAAAATTTGGCTCGGGACAACGTTTATTTTTTGCATCTGGCAACCTGCGCTTACGTTTGTTTTAATCCAGGAGTGCAAAACCTAGTTCAACCACTTGTTGTCAAATTTACATACTGCAACTTAAAGCCCACCAGTTTGTTACAGGGGTGTACTTTTTAAAAATGTACCGCCCCAGTGACATATTTTGAAAGTGTTGGTACAGTACTTGGCTTAAAACCTTTTTTTTTTAAATGATCTACCAATCACAAAAAATAAAAACTTAACATTGTCATCGTCTGTAATATGGCTCTAAAATTGACGATTTTCATTTAGAGCCCATTAATTATTATAAATATAGTGAATTACTCAGTAATGGATCCATGAGATTTATTATTTTGTCTTTGACCAGTGTTTATTTGATTTAATGCCTAAAGAGAGTTTGCTCTGATGCAAGTCTTTTAGTATATCTAACACTTCGAATCTACCTAACTACTGTACAAAACCATTTTGTCCTAAAGCCTTTCATGGATGTAATGATGACCAAAAAATGGCTGAAAACAGATGAAGATTTTAATGAAGTGGTATCCAGAATAGACAGTTTCTCTGGGCTCTGCAAAACCATGAGAGCTCCTGCAGCACAAGTGAGTTCATTTCCATCTTTTTAGAAAATTCTCTAACAGCTGCTGTGTTTAACACAATGTCTGTTTTTGCAGGTTTTTGCGAATGATATCCACTATTACGTAGCCAGAGAATACATCTCCGAGCTGATGAAGAAAAAATATTCGTGCAAAAAAACCAAAAACGAAGAGGCTGCCATAAAAATCAGAGTTCAATGGAATAAACTCAAGAAACTGTTTCAGGAAATGGTAAGATACAGTCTAACATCAAATAACAATACAACACAGCTCAGTTTATCAAAGTTATGCACTAAAACATATTCTTCTGTGTTCAGGAATCATCTTTAGATTGGCTTTACCCACTGGGGGATTACCTTAGCAACATTATTAGAATGGAAAATGACAAAAATATCAAAGAGCTGTTGACTCCGTTAGTTAATGATTACCCAGACATCAGGTACGTGTTATGATAACTTGAAGTATGTTGCTATTGTAAAAAAGTTCATTTATGAGTAACTATAAAATAACTGTAATGTGATATATTTAACTTTTTGTTTCTAGCAAGAAGCATCTGTTGGCTGTCCTTTACTTCAGAGGCAGTACCTTTGGTGGTTTGATCTTTGGGAATGAAAGTGTTCTTAATCAGTTTACCATGCTTAAACGGGAAGTTGGGGATCCACATCATGGACACTTCTTCTTTTCTGACATTGAGGTAATTACTGTTTTATATATGTGACCTTAACTCTTAGATAATAGTCGATAATTTTATATAATAGTTTTTTATAAAAGTTTACAAGGTCATTATTATTAGCCCCCTTAAGAAAAAAAAAGTATATATATATATATATATATATATATATATATATATATATATATATATATATATATATATATATATATATATATATATATATATATATATATATATATATACAGGGGTTGGACAATGAAACTGAAAAGCCTGGTTTTAGACCACAATAATTCATTAGTATGGTGTAGGGCCTCCTTTTGCAGCCAGTACAGCATCAATTCGTCCAGGGAATGACAGATATGCAGTCCTGCACAGTGGTCAGAAGGATTTTGAGACATTCTTTTTGCACAGTAGTGTAGCTCCTCCAAAACACCCCAAGGTAGCTCAATAATATTTATATCTGGACTGTGCAGGCCATGTATTGGTGCATTATCATCCTGATACACGACACTGCCTTCGGGATACAATGTTTGAACCATTGGGTGCACATTTTTCTCCAGAATGGTTTGGTAGTGCTTGCCAGTGATGCGCCCATCTGACACTAGTATTGGGCTTAGGGAATTCCATGATATTGCAGCCCAAATCATCACTGATTCACCCCATGCTTCACTCTGAGCATGCAGCAGTCTTTTGGGGGATTTCTCTACACCATAACTCTCCCGTATGTGGGAAAAACAGTGAAGGTGGGTCATCAGAGAACAATGCATGTCCACAGCCAAAGATTTTCACTGCTGGCACCATTGAAACCGACCATTGGCACTGGCACAAGTGACTAAAGGTTTAGCTATAGCAGCCCGGTGATGCACATTGACCCTGTGGCCCAACAAACAGTATTAGTGGAAACAGGAGAGTTTAATTCTGCAGTGAGTCGGGCAGCTGTGGTTTTATGTTTTTTGGATACAATCTGAGGTTCATTCCGCTGTGGCGTCCCTGGATTAATAAAGGGACTAAGCCGAAAAGAAAATGAATGAATGAATGAATGGATACAATCTGGGTTAGTACCCAAACACCCCTTTCAGACAGCTTCCTCATGCGTCCATGGTTACTCCTGTTGGATGTGATTCATCCTTCTTGGTGGTATGCTGACAATACCCTGAGTACTGCAGCTCATGATACATCACAAAGATTTGCTGTCTTGGTCACCCATAAATGTGTGCACATTGCAATATATTAATAAAAACTGTCCTATTACTCTCCTAATTAAACCATCTCACTCTGCTCTTCAGCTACAGTCACACTGGCCTTTGTGTGTGCGAAGTTCTGTCGTTTGGCGCTGCGAAAAGGGGTGGGATTAAACACGATAATTAGACATTTAAAAAAGCCAACGATTGCTCAATATTTTAAATTTCTGTCCAGAGAGGTCGTGTTTTAATCCTTAAATTGGTCTCACACAGTCAAGTGATGCGGTTTCGCAGGTCAGAGTTCACCAAGCTTGAACTTTGCACCGCAGTGAAGTGCGAAACTTAACGCATGACCCTGCGTTTCCGGTCTGACGCATTCGAGTGCGTATGAATGGAAGTCTATGGGAGGAAAAGCTCAGTGTGACCGCAGCTTCACTGGTGGAATGTGCAATTAATGTAGATTGGCTACCAGACTGGTAGCAATGAAACCTCCAACACTAACTTGCCAGTGTTTTAGTTTCATTGTCTATCCCCTGTGTACATGCAGAACAAACCAATGTTGTCCAATAACTTGCCAAATTAACCTATCCTGCCTAGTTACATTTATTACAATTTGAGCTAAATATTAGTATCTGGTAAAATAACTTGATATAACTATAACTGTCTGTTAAACAGCACTTGAAAAAATTCATGAGGGTGAATAATTTTTTATTTAAATTTTATATACAGTGCATCTGGAAAGTATTTAAAGCGCTTTACTTTTTCCCACATTTGCCTTATTCCAAAATGGATTAAATGTATTTATTTCCCCAAAATTCTACACACAATACCCCATAATGACAATGTGAAAAAATTATCTAAAATAAAAAACCTGAAAAATCACATACATAAGGATTCACAGCCTTTGCTTTAAAACTCTACATTGAGCTCAGGTACATTCTGTTTCCACTGATCATTCTTGAGATGTTTCAGCAGCTTAAATGAAGTTCACCTGTGGTAAATTCAGTTGATTGGACATGATTTGAAAAGGCATACACCTGTCTATATAAGGTCGCAGGGTTGACAGTGCATGTCAAAGCACAAACCAAGCATGAAGACAAAGGAATTGTCTGTAAACCTCAGAGACAGGATTGTCATGAGGCACAAGGCTGGGGAAGGTTTCAGAAAAATTTATGCTGAGTGATCGAAGAAGAAGGGCCTTAGTCAGGTAGGTGATCAATAACCTGATGGTCACTCTGTCTGAGCTCCAGTGTTCTTCTGTGGAGAGAGAAGAACCTTACAGAAGGACAACCGTCTATACAGCAATCCACCAATCAGGCCTGTATGGTAGAGTGGCCAGACAGAAGCTACTCCCCGCCTGGAATTTGCCAAAAGGCATCTGAAGGACTCTCAGACCATAAGAAACAAAATTCTCTAGTCTGATGAGACTAAAATTGAATTGAGTCCCAGGCGTTACATTTGGAGAAAACCTGGCACTGCTCATCACCAGGCTAATACCATCCTACAGTGAAGCGTGGTGATGGCAGCATCATGCTGTGGGGATGTTTTTCAGCAGCAGGTACTGGAAGACTAGTCAGGATAGAGGGAAGGTGAATGCAGCAATGTACAGAGACATCCTGAATGAAAACCTGCTTCAGAGCGCTCTTGACCTCAGACTGGGGTGACGGTTCATCTTCCAGCAGAACAATGACCCAAAGCACACCGCCACACTTTCATTGGAGTGGCTTCACAACAACTCGGTGAATGTCCTTGAGTGGCCCAGCCAGAGCCCAGACCTAAATCCTATTGAACATCACTGGAGAGATCTGAAAATGGCTGTACACCGTTGCTTCCCATCCAACCTGATAGAACTTGAGAGGTACTGCAAAGAGAAATGGGCAAAAATTCCCAAAGACAGGTGTGCCAAGCTTGTGGCATCACATTCAAAAAGACTTGAGGCTGTAATTGCTGCCAAAGGTGCATCAACAAAGTATTGAGCAAAGGCTGTGAATACTTATGTACATGTGATTTTCAGATATTTCATTTTTAATAAATTTGCAACAATTTTAAAAACTCTTTTTTTCACAGAATTTTGAGGAAATAAATGAATTTAATCCATTTTTGAATAAGGCTGTAACAACCAAATGTGGAAAAAGTGAAGCGCTATGAATACTTTCCGGATGCACTGTACATACACACTTCGATGCATTCACTGTAAGCTAATGAAGAATCACTTTTTATGTTGTGTTTTTCAGTGAGATTTTGGCCAGTTGCTGCTTCAGGAGATATTAGATTTAAAATACTAAAGCTCATAAAGAAGAAGGCAAAAGGCAATATTTGGAGTAGGGCTTAATCATCTTGGATTAATTTTTGCAACTGTTATACAGTGACCTGAAAAACTCAATGACATGTTTTTCTCAAATGTCTCTCTAATGCAACCATTCTGTCATTGTTTGAATGTTTGGAATTGATAGTAGGAATGTGATTGTGTAGCTTCTTAAAGGTTCTTCTGAGAGTTTTACTTTTTGATAGTGTGTCATATGCGTATGTGGTTAATGTGAATTATACTTTATTTTTAGCTTTCCTTGATACAGTGTAACTATTCATTTAGCTCAGGTATACCTAAATGTGAATCAGGGAACTACACGAGATAAACTTACTCCGTTAACTTAATTTGTTTTTGTGCAATAATCCTAATGAATTCTAATAAAATACATTGCGTAATTACATTACATACAAGTAGCAAAATGAACTAAAAGTGAGCAGTTTATTTTTATAGCATGTATAATTTAACCATTAGTAAAAATGTAGTTGTTCATGTTAGTTTGCCATGCATTAAAATAAACACAATTCTAGATTTTAATAACAGTGTAGGAAATGGTGAATATAATATTAACTAATATTATTGCTGTAAAAGTACTATTCATTTTTATTAGTAATATACACGCTAAGAAATTATGGGTTATTTAAACTTAAATTGGCTAAAATATGGACAAACCCAAACATTGGGTTAAATTGGGTACTATAAATTGAATTTATTACACCCAAAATTGGGTTGAAATAATGCAGCATTTTTTAAAGTGTAGTTAACTTATGTTTATAAAAAATAAAACCTAATGTAATGTTTTAGTGTGCAATGAATATTAATTAATGTGATTTCTGAGCAAAATAACATTGTCAGTTTACACGTGCAGCCAAATTGTGTATGTTTTGGGTGCTAGTGCTTATACTTGCCAATAGAGGGAGACATTAAGCTATCAACATGAGATTTCCTTTTCCATTGACCAATCATGTAGAGAGAGAGAGAGAGAGAGAGAGAGAGAGAGAGAGAGAGAGAGAGAGAGAGAGAGAGAGAGAGAGAGAGAGAGAGATACTCTTAATGGACTCTTATGGCAAGCCGTTTTGACATTTATTCAATAAACCTTTCTAGTATCTATTTTCATGTGCATATTTTTTAGATGCTAGTATATTTTCCATTAACTTATTCATTAGATACTAGTGCCTATTAATTAGCTATTAGTAGTTATTCATTAGATACTGTACTAGTGCGTATTCATTAGGTACTAGTGCCTTTTCATTAGCTATAAGTGCGTATTCATTAGAAACTAGTGCCTATTCATTAGATATTAAGGCTTATTCATTAGATACTAGATGTGGTGGCGCAATAGGTGATGCTGTCCCGGAGTTTCCTCCGGGTGTTCCGGTTTCCCCCACAGTTCAAAGACATGCGGTACAGGTGAATTGGGTAGGCTAAATTGTCCATAGTGAATGAGTGTGTATGGATGTTTCCCAGAGATGGGTTGCAGCTGGAAGGGCATCCGTTGCGTAAAACATGTGCTGAATAAATTGGTGGTACATTCCACTGTGGCGACCCCGGATTAATAAGGGGACTAAGCCGAAAAAAGAATGAATGAATTCATTAGATACTCTTCTAGTGTGTAATCATTAGATACGAGTGCCTATTCTTTAGATAGTAGTATTATTCATTAGATACTAGTGTGTTTTCATTAGATAATAGTACATATTTTTATGTACTAGTAGTTAATTATTAGGTACTAGTACTTATATATTAGATACTAGGACTTATGTAGTAGATACTAGTACTTATTTATTAAATACTAGTTTTTATTTACTAGGTAGTACTTATTCATTGAATACTAGTGCTTATTAAATAAATCCTAGTTCTTATTTATTAGATACTAGTACTTATTTTATTAGTAACTTGTAACTATTCTGTAAAATAATTTATTTATTAATTACATTTTTTCCCCTTTGATTTCAGTAGGATCTGTCACTGAGATATCAACTATTCCGTTTTAACTAGAATGTATTCCAGCTGGGACTAGTACATCTTTTTTATGTACTGTACTAGTAGGTTTTAATTGGGTACTAGTACTTATATATTAGATACTAGTACTTATTTATTAGATACTAGTATCTATTAAATAGGAACTAGCACTTATTTATGAGATACTATTAAATATATACTAGTAGTTATTCATCAGAACTAGTATTTATTTATTTATTTATTAGACACTAGTATCTTTTATAACTATTACTAGTAACAATTCTTATTTTGCTAGTCAGTTCTGCTTTTTTACTCGTCTTATGTTATGACTAGTCCAAATGGAAGAGTAAAGTTCAATTAAAACATTTTTCTAGGGAAATAAAGATTTCTACTAGTAACATTTCAAACAAGTACTAGTATGTAAAAATGTGCACTAGTATATTTTAAATAAGTTGTAGTACTGTTTAATAACTACTAGTATCTAATGAATAAGTACTAGTACCTAATGAAAAAGGACTTGTATCTAATACACAAGTACTAGTATCTATTATTAGGTACAAGTATCTAATTAATAAGTACTAGTACCTAATGATTAACTACTCGTACATAAAAAATATGTACTAGTCCCAGCTGGAATACATACTAGTCAAAACTGAATAGTTGATATGTCAATGACAGACCCAATAGAAATCAATGGACATTTTTTTACTAGTTTACTAGAAATGTGTTACTACTAACAACAGAATAGTTACTAGTCAATATTAAATGTCAATATCAAATGTATAAGTACTAGTATCTAATGAATGAGTACTAGTAACTAATAAAAAGAACCAGTGTCTAATGAGTAAGTACTAGTATATTTTTATAAAGCACTAGTATCTGATAATAGGCACTAGTATCTAAGAAATAAGCACTAATATCTAACGAATAAGTACTAGTACCTAATGTAAAAGATACTAGTATCTATAAAAATAAGTGCCAGTAACTTGAAAATAGATACTAGTACTTGTTATAGATTAAATGTTAAAACGGCTTGCCATAGTATCTATTTTATAAGTACCTATTACCTATTAAATAGATAATAGTATCTAATGAATAAGTACTAGTATCTAATACATAAGTACTAGTATCTATTTAATAGGTAGTAGTATCCAATGAATGAGTACTAGTAACTAATAAAAAGAACCAGTGTCTAATGAGTAAGTACTAGTATATTTGTATAAAGCACTAGTATCTAAATAATAGGCACTAGTATCTAATGAATAAGCATTAATATCTAGCGAATAAGTGCTAGTACTTCATGTAAAATATACTAGTATCCATTTACTAGTATCTAATGAATGAGTACTAGTAACTAATAAAAAGAACCAGTGTCTAATGAGTAAGTACCAGTATATTTTTATAAAGCACTAGTATCTAATGAATAAGCACTAATATCTAACGACTAAGTACTAGTATATGAAAAATAAGTGCTAGTAACTTGAAAATAGATACTAGTACTTGTTATAGATTAAATGTTAAAACGGCTTGCCATAGTATCTATTTAATAAGTACCTATTACCTATTACATAGATAATAGTATCTAATGAATATGTACTAGTATCTAATACTTAAGTACTAGTATCTATTTAATAGGTACTAGTATCGAATGAATGAGTACTAGTATCTAATAAAAAGAACCAGTGTCTAATGAGTAAGTACTAGTATATTTTTAAAAAGCGCTAATATCTAATAAATAAGTACTGGTAACATGAAAATAGATACTAGTACGGGCTATAGATTAAATGTCAAAACGGCTTGCCATAGGACTCAGTCTGTTTACCTAATGTGATATCAGTCATGTAAATGTGATGTGTACAACACAATGTCGACCAAAACCAAGTGTGTGCTTCACAATACAAACAAAAGCTGCTGGTTGTCATATTTCTCTCTCTTCTCTCATTTAATGCAAATTTAAACCTTATACCTACCTATATTTACTTAAAATGATTTATTCATGGTCTCTCTGTATACTTTTCTAATATTTGAGGACATTTATGCATCATTAATTTTGTGAATAGTTTCATATGTGAGAGGTATTCATTTAATGACAATTAAACTTGATTTATACAACATGCAATTTGAGTAAATATGTGTGTCTACGTGGAGTTTGTGTGTTATTCCAGGACAGGCTGGCTTGTGTCCAGATGTCCTGAGGATTACAATCTTATCCACAGTCTCTTCAGTTCTCATAAAATGACTAGGGTGGGATTTTAAAGATATTTGTAGCTCAGAGATTGAATTTCATGGTCTCGGCCTCATCCAGAACTCTACTCACCTCCACGTAAGCATCTATTTTACCTCCTAAAAATCTATAATCCCTCTTTTTCCTCAAGTTGCCCTACTTAACATGTTCACAGGTCTGAATATCTGCCTTTTTTCCTCCTCTCTTCACAAGAGGATGCAGCTTATTCAAATATAGCTGATTTGTATACAGAGTCAGAGGCAGCTGACGACTTCCTGGGTGTCATGTCAGTGTGTGAGACTCAAGTGTGTGTGTTTGAATGAAAATGCATGTCAGTGGTGCTGTCTCTGGCGTCTCAGTATTATATTTAGCTCATCATAGCATTCCTTATGTCAGATGCGTTCCAGCGCTCTCTCACCCCGCGTTACCTTATCATTTGGAGCAGGTGTCACGCTGAGATACCGAGCACACATGCATGTAATCCTCACATCAGTCATGATAAACGCTATCAGGTTTAATAAAAACCCTCGTGAGGTTTTCCAGACCCACTTTATTCAACGTCGGAGGGCTAATGAGGCTAACATTAGAGTTGAGGGATTTAATACTGATGGTGTGATGATGGAAATAAAGAAAAGAAGTTGAAATGTGGCATGCAAATGTTAAAGAGCCCCTATTATTGGTTTTTGAAAATGACCTTCCATGTAGTGTGTAACACAGCTTTCAGTATTTCAGTGACGTGAAATATCCAGCTAAGACTTAAATCTGAAAGTGTGCCATGTTTAAAACTATTGATTCATTTATAAAAGAGTCAACTCATAGTGCTTTAAATGAATCGTCATGATAACGATTCTTTAGCCGTGCCAGCATGACGTGGATATGATACTTAAGCCCCGCCCAATTGTTGAACGCGTAAATCCGGGTAAATTGAAACCCCCGGCCCCACCCACAAACACTGTAGCAGATCCTGGTTGAATCATGTCGCGAAGACGCTGTGCTCAGCTGGATATTACTGAAAATGTAAGGGGAAAGTTTCTCTACCCAGAGATGTGAAGAATCAGTAGTTGAGGTTTATTTTTGCAAAAATACCTCAGCATTATAGCCCCAGCCTTGTGCTGTTCCCGTCATTTTTCTGACTAGTGCTTCAGCAATCTACACGCTTACAACGGTTGACTCTTCAGCCATTTGTTAAAGGAAGGATCAGAAAAGACTACTGATGTATGGGACTTTGTCATAGCTTGACAGGAACTTTATCGGTACACAGTTCTTGGACCAGTTTCTTCCTCCATTTCACAAGTGTAAGTAAAATGGTTGCCTCTTTGTTTTCTCTAGCTTGTTTTCTCTCCTTGTCTTCTCTAGCCAACATTTGTCCCTGAAAATTTGGGAGACCGGAGGGGTTATGTTTGGGGGTGAGAAGAGGTGGGTAGAGTATCCAAAATGTATACTCAAATAAAAGTACAAGGATTTTTACTAAAGTAAAAGTAAATCTTAAAAGTTACTCGAGTAAGAGTAAAATAAATAGTTTAAGAAGTAAATAGTTACTTTTCATTATATATATATATATATATATATATATATATATATATATATATATATATATATATATATATATATATATATATATATATATATATATATATAATCAATTTATTTAACACACCCTATTCAGAGCATCAGCTCATTAAAATAGAAAACTGTGAACTGAGCTGTATGTGTCACAGACACGTACAGAATGTGCAGAGAATTGAAAAACACTGTACTTTATTAATCTAAACACCCTAGCAACCACCTACCAGCCACCTAAAATACCCAACAGCCTAAACATCCTGAACCCCTGAAAATCGCAGCAACCAGTTGGAACAACCGTTTTTACATCAGCAAGCACCACCAAGTCTAATTTTTTGCTTTACTGGGTGACGAGGGCTGAGTGCTGGTCCAAATGCTGATTATTGCTTCACTAAAAATAAAAGAAGACTGCCCTAGTTTTCTACTCTCATTTCTAGAAACAGCAACATTACACTTCTAAAGAAACTGGTGTTCAGCTCTAATTTTCCCATTCATCATCAGTCCTCAGTTTCAGAGACTTCTGCAAATACTTTTTTCAGAACGTCTCTTTCATGCTTTACACCATTTACCTCTGCACTAACGCAAATGCCCTACTGCTTTAACCTGGTTATAAATTGTTGCACACTGCATAAACACTAATTGAGTACACATACCAGCCACTTAATTAGGTACACCTGTCCAACTGCTTCTTAAAGCTGCGGTCACACTGGGCTTTTCCTCCCATAGACTTCCATTCATACGCATGCGAATACGTCAGACTGGAAACGCAAGGTCATGCGATGAACTCTGACCTGCGAAATTGCATCACTTGACTGTGTGAGACCAATCGAGGATCAAAACATGGCCTCTCTGGACAGAAATGTAAAACATGGAGCGATCGCTCACTTTTTTTAATGTCTAATCATCTTGTTTAATCCCGTCCTTTTTCGCAGCGCCGCACGACACAAAGCCTGGTGTGACCGTAGCTTAACGCAATTTTCTAATCAGCCAATCACAAGGCTGCAACTCAATGCAATTAGGCATGTAGACATGGGTTGTTTCTCAATGCCAAGAATGTAGAGAACGGACTTGCGTTCTTGTGAAGACCGGTTTTGCCAGGTCACCTAGGAAGAACAAACTCGGAAGACCACGAGAACGGAGAAAGCCTCCTGTCAGAAATTAGATGCTGCGTTCTTCCTGATGGTCACGTGACCTTCACACGTTTTTAACCTAAAATTATTTAAACTTACAGCATTCATACAACGATTTATTGTTTTTCTCCTTTTCACAATATTTACTATGCATAAAGACTTTACAAATACATGTTGCACAATATAAATAAAACAGATTTTAATACGAATTTCAGCAAATAAACATACTTAATGTGTTTATTCCATTATTAAGATGTCCATGGTGATGTTTACTTTCACTGTTTCATTTAGGGAAACTCCTAAAGTAAATTAGTTTTATCTCTGAACTTTAATAATAAATCTATATAAAATGCTGCTGCATCGATGCATCCTCGATTTCAAGAACATATCTGGGAACTTTCAAGCGTCCTCTGTTTTTGCATTCTTGAGTATTGGAACTGAACTTTGGGTTTACAGAGAATGGTCCGAAAATAAAAAAATATCCAGTGAGCGGCAGTTCTGTGGGCCCAAATGCCTTATTGATGCCAGAGGTCAGAGGAGAATGGCCAGACTGGTTCCAGCTGATAGAAAGGCAACAGTCACTCAAATAACCACTCGTTAAAACCGAGGTATGCAGAAGAGCATCTCTGAATGCACAACACGTCCAACCTTGAGACAGATGAGCTACAGCATCAAAAGACCACACCAGGTGCCACTCCTGGCAGCTAGGAACAGGAAACTGAGGCTACAAATAGCACAGGCTGACCAAGATTGGACAATAGAAGATAAGTCGATTTCTGCTCTAACATTTGGATGGTAGGGTCAGAATTTGGCATCAACAACATGAAAGTATGGATCCATCCTGCCTTGTATCAACGGCTCAGGCTGGTGATGGTGGTGTAATGGTGTGGGGGATATTTTCTTGGCACACTTTGGGCCCATTAGTACCAATTGAGCATCATGTTAACACCTCAGCCTACCTGAGTATTGTTGCTGGACCATGTCCATCCCTTTATGACCACAGTGTATCAATCTTCTCATGTCTACGTCCAGCAGGATAACACACCATGTCATAAAGCGCGAATCATCTCAGACTGGTGTCTTAAACATGACAATGAGTTTACTGTACTCAAACGACCCCCACAGTCACCAGATCTCAATCCAATAGAGCACCTTTGGGATGTGGTGGAAAGGAGATTTGCATCATTGATGTGCAGCCGACAAATCTGCAGCAACTGCGTGATGCTATCATGTCAATACCGCTAAGGAATATTTCCAGTGTTGAATCTATGCCACGGAGGATTAAGGCAGTTCTGAAGACAAAAGGGGGTCCAGTACTAGTAAGGAGTACCTAATAAAGTGGCCAGTGAGTGTGTATACTGTCTGTGTTTATTGTTCTCTGCGAAGTGTTATATTTATAGCCCCTGTCTACCGCTTATTTGTGTTAATTGTTGGTCTTGTGAAGACCTGTCATGCATTAAACATCGTCTGCATTGTGGCTCCGGAGACATCGTTTTTCGCTCCTTCCCCTGCCACGCAGATGAGAAATGACATGACTAACCTAGCCGACAAACATCCTTCCAAAACACATGGGAACTTTTTGTTTGCGAGACGTTAATTTTGTTGATGCAAATGTACAGCTTTGCATGTATAATAAGTCCACAGCCAGACGCAAAACAAAAGGGCTTAAGTGAAGCGAGCACAACTTCACAGACAACCACAGCTGACATGAACACGGTTTGTAATTCAGCATTTGTTAACCCTGAAACAACCTCTCTCTCATTCTTACTCCATACAACAAAGACTTGTGCTTTCAGTCAAAGGCGCTCTTGTCTGGGGATGAAATCAAAAACAGATTCGTGAATCGTGTCGCTCCCTGTGCTGTCAGCCGTGGTTTCTGTGAGAGAAAAAGCGTGATTGAGAGTCACCACTGAGAGAAGAGCGGCATTATGGGTAGGAGAACAAACAGAATCGGCAGCAAAGGCTGAAGTGTAGTGCTCAAGTTCCATTGCGTCTCGTTTTATTCCGTTTTATCTTGATGGTGCAGTTTTAAAATCAATAATAACACAAGAGGATGAATTGACCTAGATTGGTTCATGACTTACTTTCTATTCAGTTACCCAGAGGCTTTATCTTCTATGTATCTGGGCTTCTATGTGCTGTCTGTCTGGATCCCTTTCATGTGCAAGTATATAAATAACTTGGGGGATGCTGTTTTGGATGTTGAATATGCTTCTGCGATCGAGAAATTAACAAGGGTTTTGCATTGTATGGAGGGCTTGACATTAACACCCGCCAAATGCGGTTAGATTTCAGTGGTGACGGGTAAAGGCTGATTTATACTTCTGCGTCAAGTGCACGCGTATGCTGCAGCGCGGCCTACGTGTGGACGTATAGCCCTCGGCGTGGCCGTCGGCGTCACTGACCTCTCACCTCTCAAAAAATCCAACTACATGTCGCAACGACATGTAGCGCAAGCTCTGTGATTGGTCGGCTTGGCAGCGCTGACGAGTGTGGGCAAAGGTGAGAGCCCAATGGAGCGATTGTTTACAAGTATGGAGTGCTGTCAAGGAGCTCCGGATGGAAAGTTTTGTTTTGTGCTTACCTTATGGTTAAACTTGTTGCACGTCCGCCGGTTCCTGCCTCAAAATGAGCGAGTTTGAACCACTTGTACATTAAGGAAGCGTATTAACACCAGCGAAGAAAGTCGACACAGAGGAACATAAACACCTCACTGCCAACTAGAGTTTCGGAAGTGTTATTGCAAAGCAACAGAAACCGCGCGCAGAAATATGAATGCACATCTACTTGGGTCACGCCGATCACTTAACGTAGAAGTATAAACCAGGCTTCAGACAGACACTCTCACTAGCCACTTTGCCTGGTTGAAAATAATTTTCCTGGATAATAATTCTTAAAAGCAGGGTTCGACAATAAGGATGGTCCAATATGCATGCAAAGGCGATCTTAGAATTAAGAAGTAACACGACTGAAAAAAATAATTGCGTTCGTGCGAGCAATAGAAAGCAGGTGAATACCGAATGAGAGGATAATCATTCGCGCTAACAGCTGAGGTGATGCGCGCCTGTTTAAAATGCGTACGCGCTCCTGTTTCCTTGCGTGCAGCTACTATGTCTAGATACACAACTGATGTGATCAGTTCTCTTTCAAATAGACTAGACAAAAAGTGATGAACATGCACCCACAGTCTTGCTGCCAGATTTCCAGATTTGTCTTTTTGTAAGCAGTGTCAGTTGCTTTCGCTTTAACCATTCTTTGAACAGATTATTTATGGGTATAACATTAGCCGTGTGTGTGATCATCCTTTCAATATCACATGGTATTTTTTTTACCTGCTTTGTTTTGCGTTAATATAGTTTAATTATAATTTTTTTTGCTTTAATGGAAGATTAACTCCCCATTTATGTGTAGTTAACTGGTGATCTGGGACCTTTAGCCAGGACAGATTACTGTACATATGTTTTGTTAAATAAAAAGTATAGTATACAGCTGTATTTAGCTTGTTTTGACACATTTTAAACTTGTGGCTAATAATTAATTGTTTATGTTCGGTGCGGTCAGAGATAAATTTGGTAAATCCTTCATTTTGAGCTCTGGAAATTATGTGAAATAAAAACTAATTGTAATACTATGAAACCATGACCCATTTGCTCATGATTATTTAGCAAGCTCATACACGACACACAAAAAAAGTTAAATGAATGAGGTGGCATGTGGAGATAACACAAAATCTAAATCAAGTAATTTTAGCATGCCAAAGTCATATTTATGTGTATAAAATATATTTCCCCAACAATAAAATTGTGGCTAGTGAAAATGGCCACTGGCTAGTAATGTTGGAAAACGACTAGCCACAGTGGTTAGAAGTCAATGTCAAGCCATGATTGTATGTGGCACCGAATGGACAGACACATCTTTATTTCATTGTGTAAGCTGACCTAAGCCTCACCCTCGGTTCACAGAAGGGCTTATAATAGAGTTCGCATGAAGGTTGTCTTCACAAACAAGCACTGACAGACAAGTGGCAGGCTCTTCGTGATCCATCTGTCACCCGAGCCAGACCTGACTGAGTAGGTGTACCAGACTACATAAATAATCATTCGCGTAGGCATACACACACGCAGTTACAACCTGAAAAAACACAGTTAGGTGTGAAATTAATCAGGTCACGAGATGATCAAACAGATGACTGTCTGCATCTGTCTCTTCATTGTTACACCCACAGATCCACATAAAGAGAGACCCTGAATTGATCAATTCATAGATTCCACGCGACATCAGACTCATAGGAAAGCCCACCTGCAGGGCAAAACAAGGCGTTCCTCTTCTGGCCGTGAGCTATTTGTTTTTGTGCTTGGTTAAACTGAAACACTAAATTCAATATACACCTTTTTAATAAAGTACAATAAACAAACAAGCAGATGAATATGAAAGTGACACGCAATGTTTCATGTCAAATGATCACCCTAGAAAATCTATTTAAAAAAAGGCATTTGCACCATTGCGCTCATATTCTATGCTTATCTGATTCGTATATGCACTGTAAACCCAAAAAGTTAAGGTAACTCAAACCATTTACGGGAAACTAATTGCAACAAACCATTTAAGTTCAAAAACTAATCCTAATGAGTACTGTGAACTTGCTCCATTTGAGTAAACAAAGCAATTTGAGCAAAGTAAAACCCAATAAATGAATAGAACTCAAACTAACTGAGTACTGTAAAACCTAATAAGTTAAGGCAACTCAAATTGTTTGAGGAAAACGGTTTCTACAAACCATTTGAGGAAAAAAAAACTAATCTTTGAGTACTGTGAACTTACTCAAATTAAGTTGAATTAATGTGGTATTTAATTAACTCATTACCTTCAACACTGAGTTCAAATATCTTTTCAAATGAGCAGGATTAACTTTCAGTAAATTCTGAGTTAACTGCACTCATTTTATTTAATAAACTTTACAGTGTATGAATCAATAATATTGAATTTGATCATCAATATCACACTATAAGGAGAACTTATGTTACCTGTCAACCCTCCCGTTTTTACTGGGATTCCCCCGTATTTTACAGTTCTATCCCGCTATCATCCTGTAAAAGTATTTTCCCGTATTTCTTCCATTTTTCAGTCTTTCTCTGAAAAGTGGCCAAAAAACATTAAAGAGCCGAGCTTCCTCAACCGCATCCCATACCGCCGAACCACCACTCTTAAATGTGAGTCTGTTCTGTGCCGTCGTTTTGTTTATGGTGGGATTCCCTTTCGTTTTCATTACAGGTGCCATCTCCCCTTCATATGCAATGTTACTTCCTAACAGATGAGAATCTGTCGCTGAATTAGCCGGGACGTCCAGTATATTGGGCATTGTTGATTTGTTCCGTGAACTCCCATTCCCTATTTTTGCCATTAATATTTTTTTAAAATAACTGTCCTATGAAGGCTTTACTACCTAGCGGAGTACTCAGCTGTCACGTTACAGCAAAGATCTCTAATCCTGTCATGTCTATGTTTTTGAGGCTGTTCACACTGGTTTTATTCTGATCGGATATAAGTCCACTTCAGAAGGTGGCCTGCGTCTGTTTAGAGAAACACCCGTAGGTGCGCTTTTACAGCCAAACACATGTAAGGTGCAAAATAAATAAATACACATTTACTACAAGCATAAAACGTGTTAACAGACAAAAAGCTTAGGTAAGAATTTCGCATGCCATATTAGATGAAAATGTCTGAATATCAATGTTTGTTTGAATATAAATCACCTATTAAATATTCAAGCATGTGGTGCTGTGATGAACACGCACTAATACAATCTGAATATATTAAAAAAACACTCTAAAAGTTTAAATAATTGTTATCAATATTGTGCATATTGATGATCACAACATATTGCATTATTGAATTTCACCATATGTCTACCTCTATGTCACCAAAATGCTGTACTTAAACTTCTTGATTAAATACAAAATGTGGGGGGGGAATGCCAAAAAAGATCCACTTTTAGAGAAAAAGAACCCCCATTCCACTAGGCTGGCTACGGGCCTGGACAGATTAGACAGACTTTATATGTATAGTCATTCATTTCTGTTTATCTGAGGACTAGTTTTGGCCAATTAGACATCTATTAGATTTTCAATGACAGCCCAAATTTAGCCTTGTTTTAGCCAAGATGACTATGTTTAGATGTCTATTAGACATCTTAAAAATAATAATAATAAATGCTTGCTGCCACTTTTCTTATGAAGCACACAAAACCTTTCTAAATTATGCAGACTGATAATAAATTGCAAAATGTAAAAAAAAAAAACATATATAAACAACTTAAGTTATTTCAGAGTAAAACTATATAGCTCAAGTAACCATTCTTTACTCATGAACTAAAGCCTGTATCTCCACACTTGTTGTTTAAACATGTATAGTTCACTTCTTGTCAAAATGACTTCAGTCGTTGTTCTTAAAATACAACCTAATCTGCAGATGCTCATGAAGATATTTAATGCATGTCCATAAATAAAGAGCTTCTTGTAAAGGCACTATAAAGCTGTCATTCTTATTTTAGAAATATTTCTCTCACTGTGGTTTTAACTGTTTTCTTCCCCTTCATCTTTTAAAAGATGGAATGTATTTCTTTACAAGTATTTAGTTTTTTAATTTCTTCAAGTTATAAATCCTATTGTATCCTATACTGTAGCACACACAGCATAGAAAGGATGCTAAGACAAGCACAAATACCCGCAACCAACTTTAACAGCATGCGTTCACAATTAATGGATGGCATTAGCGCGAATTTGATTGAGATGACATTTAGCAGGTCTGCCAAGAGGTTAGTGGAGGAAGAAAATCCTTTAGTGTCCATCTGAGAACGAAAAAGATGGACAAACAAACCTGAGAGCGAGCACATAAGAGGAATATTTCCTATAAATGGCCATATATGCAAGCTCTAAAATAATTATACAAGTATGAAATGCAGAGTGCATGGACAAACTATTCAAGACTCTTAAGAGAATGGTAAAAGAAGAGTTTTAAATCACAAAATAGCAATGCTTATTATTAGTGAGTGTTATTTTTATAATATTAAGCACACACATTGACCTTTTAAAATTTTGTTTAAAGACTCCGCTCATCCAAAAGTCAACATTTTGATCACTGTAGCTCATCTTGGTGATTTCATGAGAGTATATTTTGAGTGATATATTAATTTAAAGGTTGTGTATATTTGGTTCATTCATAAAACAGATTGATATTCTTGATTTCAACCCACTCGCTTAATAATCCAGTGACAGGGGTTCGTAAACTCACTGGAGAAAATATTTGTATATTATTACCCATGTTATTAGTGGAAATATTATTAGTGGAAAATTAACTTAAATCCAATGTGTCATTCATAAATTTGTACTGTAAAAGACATTGTGACAATGTTTTTAATATGGAAACATTTTGCAAATCTTCCAACTTGTATAATTCTAACCAAAAAATGATATGATCAATGTGATTTCGCTGTATATAAATTGTTAAAATTTCATATTTTTCTTTTATAATTTTTTTGATATAGGACAGTGGAGATTTATAGACAGGAAGGTATGGGGAGCAGAGCAAGGGGAAGGACCGGCAAAGGACCTCGAGCCGGGAATTGAACTCGGATCACCGTGAGCACCTCGGTGCCATGTGTCGATGGTAAAATGGTGTCGATGGTTTTATGGTAAAATGCTATTTTCCACATTTAAATTTTACAGTCTGACAATTTTTACAGTAGTTTCACTGTATTTTTTTATTTATTCTACACTAGCAGTACAAACTATTTATTTTTAGTATTTACTGTTGAATTTAATCATTTCCAAGCAAGTGACTCATTATTTCATCAACTGTCCTATGTTTATCTTCAACTACAGTAGCACTACTGGATTACTTTGATTATAGTAAAATACTGCAAATTCCTAACATGCAGCAAGCTACTGTAAAAGTTCAAAAAGGACCCACAATGCAGTGCATGTTACAGTACAGTAGAGTAAAGACTGTATGTGGTATTTTACTGGCCGATTTTGCAGTAAATAACTGTAAATTTGCATCTAACAGTTATTAAAATACAGCGTAAATTTATTTAGACATTGTTTAATATGGAAACATTTTGCAAATTCTCCAACTTATATAATTATATGCTGAAAATCAGATGATGAATCTGATTTTACTGTATATAAATTGTCCATGAAAGATACTCATATATGGATGTGAACACGAAGAATACCAAAATCAATAAGTAAATAATAGTATAACATCATAACAGTTACTGAGAAGCAAATTAAGGAGAAAACTACAATTATTTTTATAACATATGATCAAATGTTGGGACTATTGGAAATATTATTTATTTTATGAACAGTAAATGTGCCTCATTTGTTAAACATAGTTCAACTTGTACTACACTGTTAGACATTTAATTGTGTGTTTGCGAGAACTTACTGGCAGCACTGTTGTCAGCAAGTTACAGCAACTGTCCCATTAGAGTAACTTACCTTTAAATGTGCTTTACAGTAGCAGGGCCCTACCACAATTGCATGATTTTACAGTAAAATAGCCTTACTGCAACCTTTTTTTATGCCAAAATCCCCTTTACCACATTTTAATTTTACAGTCTGACAATTTTTACAGTAGTTTCACTGTAAATTATATTTTACACTAGCAGTACAAAACCTTTATTTTTAGTAATTACTATTGAATTTAATAAATTCCAAACAAGTGACTCATTATTTCATGAACTGTCTTTTTTTATTTTCAACTACAGTAGCAGTACTTGATTGCTTTTATTACAGTAAAATACCGCAGATTCCTAATATGCAGCAAATTACTGTAAACGTTTAAAATGACTTACAATGCAGTGCATATTACAGTAGAGAATTGTAAAAGATGTATGTGGTATTTTACAGGCGCTTTTGCAGTAAATAACCATAAATTTGTGTCTAAATTTATTTAGACATTTTAACAATGTTTTTAATATGAAAACATATCACAGATATTATAACTTTATACTATATAATTATACGATTGTATAGTATATATATAATTATATTATATATTAATAATATTGATATAATAATAATATAATATATAATTATATATATATATATATATATATATATATATATATATATTATATAATTATATTTTTATAATTATATATTTCTATATAATTATATTTCCATATAATTATAAATATTTATATATAAATATATATATGTATATATATATAAATAATTATATATTATATATATTATTATTATTTATTTATTTATTTTTATATATATTTATTATCTGTTTTTTGTCCTGTCTCTGTTATCCTGTTGCACTGTAGAAGCTCTGTCACGAAAACAAATTCCTCGTATGTGTGAACATACCTGGCAATGAAGCTCTTTCTGATTCTGATTCTGAGGAACACTCATATATGGACGTGAACATAAAGAATATCAAATTTATTAACTAAATAACAGTAAACCAAAACATAATGAAAATTACTGATAAGCAAAATAAGGAGAAAACTGTAAGACATTTTATTGTTATTTCTTTTGCGGAAACTTACTGTCATCACTGATGTCAGTAAGTTGCAGCAGCTGTCCTATTGTGGTAACTTACCTGTAAATGTGCTGTACAGTAGCATGGCCCTACCACAAGTTCATATTTCTACAGTAAAATAGCCTTACTGCAACTTCTTTTTATGGTAAAATGCTTTTTTACCACATTTTAAATTTACAGTCTGACAATTTTTAACAGTAGTTTTTTTTTGTAATGTTTTTACAATTTTACACCAGCAGTACAAAACCTTTATTTTTAGTATTCACTATTGAATTTAATAAATTCCAAACAAGTGACTCATTATTTCATCAACTACAGTAGCAGTACTTGATTACAGTAAAATACAGCAAATTATTAGTATGCAGTAAATTTCTGTAAGCATTTAAAAATTACCCACAATGCAATGCATATTATAGTAGAGAAATGTAAAAACTGTATGTGGTATGTTACTGGGCATTTTACAGTAATTAACCGTAAATTTGTGTCTAACAGTTATTAAAATGCAATGTTGTGCTCGTTAACATTGGTTACACAGTTTTTTTTTAAATGTTACTGTTTTTGTGTACTGTATATGGTAGGATCACTTAAGCTTTTCATTTATTTAATTATTTTTTGACATTTTTCGGTATAACTCGGTATAACTCGGTATAAATAGTATTTTTGGTTGACTTAGTTAATTCTGCAGGATGTTGAAGGATATTCATTATCTTTTTTTTTTTCTGTGTGTGTGTGCGTGCGTGCGTGCGCGTGTGCGTTTGTGTATGTGTGTGTGTTTCCTCTTTACTGCCTCACCTGTTAGCATTTGATATAAGCTGTTTGAAGCCAGCAGAGACAAAGTGAGTGGAAGATAAAAGCAGTGACTAAAAAGTGAATCTCATATCTTCAACTACAGAGAGAAACTTTACTAGAGCGCTGCTTTCTGTTCTCTCTTTAACACCTGAGCAGAGATTTACAACCCCAACATCAATCAAAAGACTAAAACAAACTATATATCTAACCAAACGGCACAAACAAACACAGATGTAAGCTTGGAGCCGCAGCTCTGATGATAATGATGATGATAGCGGTGTTGCTAATCAGGCTCCAGCTGAACTAGGTCAAGTGCCACTATCCATGTCTGATGTAACCAAACCCCTACATTGAACCATCTCCATAGTTACCCAGTCGAAAGCACAGAGGGGTTTGGACTGAAGTGGAAAAGAGATAAAAAGGAAAACAATGACATTAACCGAGGACAGGCAATGCAAATCTGGAAATGGTGTACTCGTGTGCCAGTAAGAGTCACTTCAATTCATAAACAGGTTAGGCCTAATGTTTAGATGCTAGGGAGATGTTTTAATTTTAGACGGTGGCATTAATGCTGAAGTGCAGAATAAGTAAAGTGCGTGGCATGGTTGTTAGAGGATTTCTGGATCAGTGGGCATGCTATATGGGCGTCACGTGCAGCAGACCGACCTCGAGTCATCAGGGTCATGTTAATCACAGAGAGGTCATCAGACTCCATGGGGGATTTAATCTCTTCATGCCCTCTTTCTCTTTAGTTCCCAATGCTCTTAAACACAAAGGATGCTGTGGTGGCCAGACTTGTTCGTTCATAGTACATTCTGGAGTAATTGTGATTTGACTTAAAGGTGCTGTATGTAAGTTTTCGACTATTCTAAAGCATAAAAATACCATAATATGCTTTGCAGATATTTAAGAAACATGCTAAGTGAACTTTCTTGTTTATCTGAAAAGCAATGCTGAAGTCAGATATTCTGCTTTGAAAATGTGCTTTCCGTGTCGGAACACCAGTGTTTTGGTTCTTTTAACCCGCCGAATGCCACTTTATCCAATATTTCAGCACCCTGGGATACCTTTGAAAACTGCATATTTCATTCATTGAGTCAGGCTCTCAAAGTGTGCATCCGTGACCAAAATGCGACCTCCCGTGAACAGTAGCTGACTCCGAAATGAGACGCAGATTCAGAGTTCCACGAGGTGCTTATCAGTTAGCAAATAATATACATATTACAAACATAAACATTAGGTGAGCAGGTTACATTGTAACCGTGTGTCCTAACAACACGCTACGTGATGAGATTTGCAGTGATAAGCAATTCGGCTGTTTGTACCAGACAAAACACTACAGAAATTTAAATACAGCCATTCAGAAGCACAGAATAGTGCACTCGCTGCACCCCAGCAAAATGGTAAGGTATATAATCTAATTTATACATATTAAACCTCTTTAACATTATTAAATGTACATGCTGAATCACTGAAATTTGTTGGCTCGCACTGAATCACAGTTCTAAAGTTCCATTTCAAACGGTTTATTTTATTTTCAAGCTCTGAGGTGAACTATCCGCTGCTGTTTTCAGTAGTATGACAAATAAATGTCATGTAAAATGGCATTCAAACTCACAATATTAGCATTTAACAATGAATAAAGCACATGAGGTGTACCTGTGGTGACCATTGTCAGTTTTCTGTTGTTCAGCTGGGAAAAAAATAGAAGCCGTATAATATAAATATAAATTATAAAGATAATATAAATATATAAATATTCAGGTGTTGGTTAGGACAAAAAGTTCTTTTAATATGGTAAATATTCATTCTATGACGTGCCGTTGCTTTTTTAGTTAGAACACAGTTTAAATCAGCCTTTAGGCTCAATTGTTAGGCACACTTGTGTTGATATCATCAATCTGGCAACTTGCGCATGCTTTTGTTTTCAACCAGGCATGCAATACCTAGTTCAACCACTGGGTGTCTGCACCTTTAAGTAAAGAACTTAATCTAAACAACTTTAATGGCAATATTATCAGTATTTAGACTTTTTTTTTAACTCTCAGATTCAATATTTTCATGGCAAGTTTATTTTTATTACCACATTTCATACTCAATGGTTATTCAAAGTGCTTTACATAAACAAGAATAATATATATATATATATATATATATATATATATATATATATATATATATATATATATATATATATATATATATATATATATATATATATATATATATAAAATACAAGTATAAAAAATAAAAACAAGATAGTTTCAACTTTTTTCAGCACAATTTGTTCTTTCATAACAGCAAACAGCTTTAAAGCAATGTATAAATCTCATTTAATTGAAATAAAATTGACACTTATGGCTTATGTTTATGTGGTTTAGCATAAGATTTGAAAATAAATACTAAAATAGCACTACAAATCATGTGTTGTTGTAACCCATAATTGGGTCAAATTAGAACAAACCCAACCACTTGGTTAAACCATTTGGTTTTGAAATCGACCATGTATTTCACGTTTCACAAAAATGTAGCCTTGGGCACATACCTCCAATGAGCCTGGGTTAGTGACTTAGTCCAAGTCCAAAGACAAACTCATTCAGTAAAATATAATGATCTACAGCTTAAGATTGTGCAGAAGCTGAAATCCAATATAAACAAAGGCACAGGAAAGAGACGAATGTAAAGTGAAATCAAATAAATAGTCACTGGTATTTTCATGTTTATTGAGTAAATTGTTAGCACTTTACTATTTTAGCATTAATTTTTCATATCAGGCTACCAGATAACATTAAAATTTGAGACATGTAAAATGATATCAGCTCAAAGAAAAGAGATACTCTATGTAAAGATATGCAATGCTAAAAGCTTAGCATTGCATATCTATGAATATATCCTATTTTAAGTTAATCTCACTGTACATGTCTTAAATGTTAATGTTAGCTGGTAGCCTGATATGAAAAATGAGTCTCCTCTCTCTGCCTTTGTTCATGACATCTCCTCAAGCTCCAGCTGACCTGCTTTGGGCCAAGGTACTTGGCGGGCCAAAAAACCCTGTTTGTTATCCCTGAGGATGCCCAGATGAGGTCGATCAAGCCCCAGAAGTGACAGTGGAAACACGACTGGGCCTGGCACATACTCGCTTTGGGGCCTTCAGTGGAAACAACGCTCGAATGTCACAGCTAGAGGCTGAGCTAACCAGCAGCCAATGCGTACCTCACATTTGAACAGGCTTTCAACAATCACAGAAACACTGTATGGTGTTTATAAACATTTGTGTCTGCTTTTGGAAGTGGGAAATGTCAAATATTGACATAAATTGGAGACAATTAGAATAACTAAAGGACAGTTTTATTTCTAACTTGGACAACCTAAGAGCAAAAACAGTAAAAACAAGTGTGAAAGCAGATGATGCTGATGGCGAAATTCACCTCTTAGGACGTTTGTGGTGTTGATGGTTGAAATTATGCAATATATTGCAATATATATTTATAGTTATAGTAATATAGCAAGATACCTATTGACTAACAGCTAATTGTGTACCCCCACATAAGCACTCATTATTAAACATGTCAGACGTTTTTTTTTTTTTTTTTTTTTTGCTGTCTTCAGTAATTCGTTTTTTTTTTGTTTGTTTGTTTTTTTATAATTCCAACTGAATTTCTTTATTTGACAACATTCCAGTTGAGTGTTGGCTTTACTTGGACATACTAAGTAGTGCATGTTTACACTGCTGTACACAGACAATCAAGAGCCTGCCCAAAGTGGCTTTACAACAATAAAACACAATTACACATTAAAACACTGAAGACAATTAATAACATAACCAAAACAAGAATTTCAATAAAACATCAAGCAAATAGATTCAGGGTGGGCAGGGGATGACTCTATGAATATCAAAAGCTATTCTAAGTAAATAGGTTTTAATAGGTTTAAATAGGGTGTGTCCGCAAATAGAACCGAGCATTAAAGCAACATCAAGCTACCGAAAATAGCATAAATATTTTATGTGGTATCAGGGGTGTTACAGTAAAAGAGTAACAGTGCACAGTGCCCTGGCAAATTAGGGCCCCTTGGGCAGGCTATCTCCATGAGCCCTGACACCACCTCAAATTGTGTAATAGACAAAGGCCCAATCTCAATTCTATTTTGTACCCCTACCCTTTCACCTTGGCCCTTAAAAGAGAGTGTTATGGGGGAGGGCTTCAAAATTTACCCCTATGAAATAGGACAGCGTTACCACACCTTGACACGTCATCATTTGTCATCACAATCTCACGCTTCATATGAGATTGATGTAATTATTCCAGTTATATTATTTTTTTTATATTTATCTTTTTGGTATTTATCATGTCATCATAACAATATAATGTGGCAATTAGATTGTAACTATACTGTGCATTTACACCCTGGTCATATTCATCAATATAACCCCAAGAAAACAACATTAACGAAATACCAGACACCTTAAAAAGGTTATTCCCAGCCACTAGACTTTTCTGACAGGGTATTCAAGTGTCATCGAGTGACAGAATGTTGTGGGCAACTATACAGGAGTTATTATTAGAAATTACAGATATGGAAATTTAGTAGTTTTTGTTTTAGCGTTTTTAGCGTATGACAGTAAAACACGAACGCGGTTATGAATGTATTAAAACATGTGCTTGTTTGTCATAAAATTCGTAATAATGACAAAACAATACTAATTTGTGCATCTCCTGACTTTTGGGTGCAACTATACTGCCGTTGTAGATGGTGCATTCTAGGAATTTTTTTTACCCCTTGGTTTCGAGTGTGGTCCAGAAAAATTTTCCTTTCCAGGGGTATCAAGCCCTTGCCCTTAGCCCTACACCTTCAAACTAAAGAGAATTGGGAAGGGCTAAGAGGTATTGGGCCAAATTCTACAATAGTAAACTTTCTATACAAATAATTTTGCAGTATATTTCAGATGCAATTAGAGAAACTGTTTGCAAAGCTTATATATACTTCAAGGGAGTAGATTGGCTTTTGATATTAGTGTGGACCTAATAAAACCCCCCTAACAGACCCCTAATGTAAAGTTAAGGAAGGTCTGATAAAAGATAGTTTAATAAAGACTTTACTAAGGGTTTATTTGCATAATCACTTATTGCCAGATCTGGACACATTTTTTGCAAGTATTTACACTCTCAAAAATAAAGGTGACAAAATCTGGCACTACGGCGGTAGACTTTTATTATGTACCATAAAGGTACATATGTATAACTTAAAAATGCAATTGTGTACTTTAAAAATACAAAAGTATAACCTACCCGTACAAAAATGTTCCTTTAAGGCAGGGGTTTTCAATCTGTGGGGCGTCAGCACCCATTAAGGGCGGCGCAAAACATTGAGGCGTGCACTTGAGTAAATTATGCTGACGATTTTTATGTGTTCACTAGAGCGAATCTGATTAATGTTAGCTCCACATCTAACTATCAGGCACCTGTAGAGTTTATGCGTTCGAGTAAAAAATATACAAATAAAATGGAGCGGGTGCTTTTTAAAATGAATGACGGTGAATGAAAGTTAAACCGGTGAGCCGTCTGACAAAAAAGTGCCCTTCTGAATCAAATCAGCAGGATGCCCTTCTGGATCTTTTACTTAATTTGAAGAGACTACTGAATATGCTTACATGGACATCTGTAATCTAGTTATTTGCCTTAGTAGACAATAATATAATTAAGGTGCTTACGTGAAGTGCTTCATGTAAGAGTTTCATGTAAATTTGGCTGACTTTAACTGCAGTTCGGCTGTTTCACTTTCACTCATAAACATTTCTTTCATGAGTGAAACTGGCCAAACTTCGGGGGCAGGGGAGGCGTCCTAAAAAGTTGAAAACCCCTGCTTTAAGGTACCAATGTACACCTGTAAGGTACAAAAGTGTACTTTTTGAAAAGGTACAGCCCCAGTGACAGCTTTTGTCTCTTTATTTCTGAGAGTGTAGCCATTTATGCACGCACCTTAACCTAAAAGGTGAATTATATTTGCTTGTTCTGTCATGGAGTGCAAAAATTGGTTACTATTATGGACTCGTAGCGAACTTGACTTCAAGTGACTTACACTTTTCTTTGAACTGTAGCTCCTTATGTCCAAGTCTCACCTGAGTCTTGCATAGTAAGCTTGATTGGAAAATTTCATTAGGAAAGAATTTATAAATGGAAGTTTGTAACAATGAATTTGAGAGTGATGAAGCTAAAAGGATTTGGTATGTTGTGCAAATTTTAAGCAGCTCTAGGACAAATCTTGACTTGAGCGCTTAGTTCCCAGAAGACTACACAATCAAGTAATGGAAGTTAATATAATGATGGAGGTGGAATTTGTGGAGAGAATGATGTTTTGTGTGTCCTTGTGTTGTAATTGACAGGATCAGATGAAAATTCTCCTACAAAACATTAGTCCTGGCCATTTTGGGTGTAATAGGGATATAGAGAACAGGAAAAAATGCATTTATAAACCAAACACTAACAATTTACATCTAATTTATATCAAATTTTTGAGTAGATTATAATGTTGTCTGAGCAAAAGAGAGCAGCATTAATGGATCAGTAACACAAGCTCAGCAGTGAATGTTAACTGGATGTTAATCTTCATAAACTTACCAAATAATCAAATTAGTAACAAATATGTTTACATAGTAAGAGCATGTAATAATAATAAAATACACATTATGTTTACTGGAGATTTTTATATGCGAATGAAGGCAACTGGTCACAATATAATTTCCAAATGAAATAAAACAAAAATATTGGTCAAATATGGGTACTGGTATACTGTATCTGCTGGTTAACTGTGCAATTTCCGATGTTTTATTAAAAGGAATAAAATCAATATAAATCAAGTTTTCATTTCTGGTATACCAAAAATATTGTTCAAACATTCTAATTGAGACATATCAACAAGAGTATCACAAAGCATGTTTTCAGAGCAAACAAAAGCCTTTAATTACATGATTATATCAGTATAACAGTAGACAAAATATGATTTCAAAATATAGACTCTTAAATAACATCAAGATGTACATCAAGGCAGTTCCACCATAGGGATTTAGAAATTACAGAAATATGATTGCAGTGTATTTTGTAAACTAAATGGTTTAAAACTTCATTGATTTTGCTAAAATATCATTATTAATATCTGAAGCATCACTGAAAAAACTAGACAATAACTATTTTGTAGAAAGTTTAAGTGACTTAAGCTCATTCTTGCAATATCAACCTGCTGTCATTGGAAAATGAAACTATTTTATGAATTGGCATTTGTACATTCTTAACCCAAATAGTTGACTTTGCTAGAAAAGTGGTTGCCTTAAACCACTCAGGTTTCCCTATAGTTGAATCAACATAGAACTACATGTTAATTCAACTAGGGGCGTTTAGTTTAACATTGTCTAAATACGTAAAGTTTGCATGAACCAGAAGTTGCTGAGACTTTTATCTCAGTATGTTGATGTACTTCCAACCGAAACTACTGAATGGGGGCTGGGCTTTCCCTTCATTCCCTTCATTGTTGCAAATTAACGCTCCATTCACACTGATTCGTTTTAGTTTTAAAACGGCATTTTACAATGAAATCCACATCCACATTTTATCTAGTATTTCTGAAAACCTCTCCCTCCAAACTATACCATGTGTGAACTTACAGGAAACCTACATGCAAGTCCACAATTTGTGTACTTGGTATTGCCCCAATCAGGTACCAAATGTCAACAGCCATACCTCCATTTTCAGATGTCTTTCTTTTCCTCCATCCACACAGACACAGAGCATCAGAGTTTAAAATGAATACAGCCTCTTCAGCGTTTTCAAATCTCTCTGTTTTCGGGGGTCGAAAACTCTGGGGTAGTGTGGACGAAGGTATAACCGTAGCAAAAGTTATGCATTTAAAACTAAAATGAATTAGTGTAAATGTGGTCTAGAGTTAAAAAAATATTGTGGCTGAAGCCATCAAACTATGATCACCACTCTAAACTTGGAAGCAAATGGTCAGACTTTGATTGAAGATTACCTAAACAAACATTTTTTCTCAAAAAAAAATAACAATGTAAATTTTGATTTCATACTAGTGTTGTAACGATACTGGAATTCGATACCAATCGATACCAATAATTTTAAAAACGTCTATTTCTAACATTTGAGCGATGTTGAGAACTTTCTTAAACACTGCTGATTTGCTAGTGTGCTCAACAGAAATGACTGTGATTGGCTGTGAAGGTCATCAGTTCACCAAGCTCACTACTGTTTACTGAGTGTAACTTCAGATACAGGGACTCTGGATTGTGTTAAAGCCGCGATTCATCAGTGGATCCTATGTCAGCTTATAGACAAACCAGCTGATTGATGAGACTTGAAATGCTCCACTGTCGTTGTATCTGTGTTTACACCAAGCGGCAACATCCCGCTCTCTCTCATGAAGCTACTATGGAAGTAACTGAAACTGCAATTCATCAAAATTCTGCTAGGCCTGGCTCCATAAGAGTGCACATTTCTATTGACCCCAATGTTAAAATGACCAACTTTTCAGCAGAAAAAAAAGTTATTTACAGCCTGGTACAAATATTTATTTTGGTGTAGCTAACACTTCATGACAACTGAGAGAGTGTGAATTTTTTTTAGAACTCATCCGTTTCATCCGTTATATTAAGTCTGCATAATTAAGGGCGCGGGCACTTGAGTGACAGCTAGGTCTCGCTGGTCGCAGTCACGTCATTCTGGCTGATTAGCTGCTGTATATATTGTATTTTTGCTTGGTTTAATGTGTATTTACACAGTCAATTGCCTTTTGAAATTATTTCATACAATTATCAGATAATATGGCATGCTGTGCACTTAATTGTGCTCACAAATAATTTATATTAGAGATAATATAGAGGTAATATAATCGTAATATTTATCGTTATCGTTCAAAACGGAAAATAATTATCGAGATTGCATTTTTGCCTTATCGCCCAGCCCTAACTTACATACAATATCCAAAAATGTATTCATTTTCTCTTTAAAGAATCTGAATCATAATCTGACAGATTGATTAGCTAAAGGCTAAAGAATAGTAATGTGAAACGTTGTCATACATGCCTAGATTTCATAAATAGCCTTGCATTTACAGTTGAAGTCAAAATTATTAGCCTCACACCCCCGCATCCTCCCCCCAACCCCCGTTTATTCCCCCCCCCATTTCTAAACATTTCTAATAACTGATTTATTTTATCTTTGCCATGATGACTTGATATTTTTCAAGACACTTTTATACAGCTTAAAGTGACATTTAAAGGCTTAACTAGGTTAATTAGGTTAACTAGGCAGGTTAGGGAAATTAGGCAAGTTATTATATAATGATGGTTTGTTCTTTAGACTATCGGAAAAAAATATAGCTTAAAGGGGCTGATAATTTTGTCCCTAAAATGGATTTAAAAAAATGTAAAACTGCTTTTATTGTAGCCAAAATAAAACAAATAAGACTTTCTCCAGAAGAAAAAATATTATCAGACATACTGTGAAAATTTCCTTGCTCTGTTAAACATCATTTGGTAAATATTTAAAAAAGAAAAAAATATTAAAAGGGGGGCTAATAATTCTGACTTCAACTGTACTAACAGACTATATTTGAAGTATTTAAAAGTAGTAAGCGTTTTCCTCATGTAGAAAAACATCACAAGAACAGGGTTTAGTGGCTGAATGTATTACATCAGTGTTTTTAAAAGACTAAGCACTTGATTGATATAGTGTACAACCAAGCACATGTGGTCAGAACACAAACAAGTCGCAGGTATTGAAGTATTAATCCTTTCTCCTAAAGAAAAAGCAACATGCTAGTGGGCATCTGTAGCTCCACCTCTTTGCCCTTTTTTGGTAACCCCAGGTCAGTGCGATGATTGGCCACGCCCTCTTGTAGCTTAATTTGCGCTCTTCTGAAAACCTATGGGTGATGTCACTAGGTCCATATTTTTCACAGTCTATAGTTTACGCTCAGTAAACAGAGGTGAGTTCAGTGAACTGATGATCTTCACGGCCAATCACAGTCATGTCTGTTGAGCACGTGAGCACAATGGCAAATCTCCAGTGTTTAAGAACAGCGCCCAAATGTGAGTGGGAAATTTTAGTATCGATTGGTACCAAAGTCCAGTATCGTGACAACACTGTTTCACAGAGCTACAATTTTCTAGTAAACTATTTGGGTCAATATGCATAAGAACTGATTTAAAGCATACAAGAGTTTAAAAAAACAAAAGTACATATTAAGGTCCACCCATAAAGTAGGCCAAACGCCTACAGAATTAATAAAATAGTTACAAGCAATACACTACAATTTGAATCTCCAGAAAGATTTGAAATATTATTCATGCCTTTAGTATAAACAGTTCAGAATGATTTAGGTACAAAGGTATAATTGCTAAAATTCCTAACCCTAAGAAAGAGAATATCAAACACATCTAATTAAATCCAGAGATTGGCTGTACAATAGGCAGTCTCTGTCTGTCGTCCAGTGTGGGACCCGAGCTCCAGCTATTGTGTTTTGGAAAAATATTGTGTACGTGCACAAAAGCCTGTAATCATTTCCAGTCTGCAGACACTCAGACAGGGCTAGGAGATATAAGGAAGTCCTTGTCCTCAGGATGATTGACAGGCAGACATGTTTGAAGTTCAGCAGCAGTCATTTCTCACAAGCCTCAGCCAGATGGTGCGCAGAGAGGATGCAGTCTCCTCACATAAACTTTTCAACAACTGAGCGTGTAATGAATAATGTTGCCATGAATGTGAAATTCACAGTGGTCACTTTTCAATATGTATTAACGGCTTCTGGGATGTATCAAAGGGAAAGGCTTAATAACAAATCAATACACATCTCATTCTAGATTTGACACGGATATCCAAAGAAGCTCATGTTGTTCCATTTCTCTATGGAATATATGTGATTTTGATTGATCAGCTGCTGATTTGTGTGGGCAAAGGTTGAATATTTATGGATAATAATGGGTAAATAACAAGAACAAAGGTTAAGCCATTTATGAACATGAAGGATTTGGTGGTTTATTTAAACCTGTGCAGGTCTTGCTTTGTGTAGATATCAAAAGTCAAGCATACTGTATAATATTATCCTTAATGCAGTGAGGAATGTAGCTGTTTATGATTGTAAAATGTGTATAGGGTTTTTAAGATCAAAGTGCACAACAAATTAAATTATATATCTATATACTAGCTACATTGTAATAATGATTAGCTGACTTTAATTTTAAAAATGTAGTTAACCTGTTGTTTTTTGTGTGATTAGTTGGCTCAAAGCCCCTTTAAGTCAAGTCATTTCACTCCGCGGCCATCTTTGAAACACCTCTTGGGCAGTATGCTGGTGCATTCTGTTCTCTAAAACTGCTTGCCAAGCTTACCACTGAATTTCATATTAGGAATCACCAATAAGATGAAACAATAACTGTATCTTTAGCTTCATTTCCAAACATCCAAATTACACAAAATCTGCAGAAACTCTGGTCTGAGCTCTTCCCCTGGAGTATTGTCAGTCTATAGCAATCGATGATTGGATCCAGTACTAGAAGGCGGGCTTTTTTCGCCATATACCAATTGATGATTGGTTCCTGTACCAGTAGGCTGGGCTACACTTTTCCTCATTCAAAAAGATACCAGTTATATGTCTTGTGTATTCTATAGTCTTTGCTACGCTTTAAAAAAAGTGAGTAAACCAGTTGCCTCAAAATTAACAAGTAAATAAACAATGTGCATAATTTAAAAAAATTAAGTCAACTTAACTATTTTAACAGGTTTAAACACTTTAAAAAAACAAATTCAACATGTCACTTTTAAGTCAACGGGTTTACTCACTTTTCTTTAAAGAGAAGTAATTCATTCATTCATTCATTTTTTCGGCTTAGTCCCTTTATTAATCTAGGGTCGCCACAGTGGAATGAACCACCAACTTATCCAGCATATGTTTTACGCAGTGGATGCAACCCATTCCAGCTGCAACCCATCACTGGGAAAGAAGTAATTAATGTGGATCCATAATAAATTTGAGTCAGTTTTGTTTTAAAGTACAATTCTTGATATTAAAAAACTAAGACTTTTAGCTTTATAAATGACTAATTTACTGCGTATTAATAGTAAGGTACTTTGGTTAAGGTATAGGGTAGGACTAGGCATATATAAAATCATACTTTATAACAGAGATGCCCAAAGTAGGACCCGTAGGCCACAGTTGGCCAATTGTAACCTTTGATTTGGCCCACCATCCCATCTGAGAAGGTTGTTGCTAAATCGGATATGGTTGCGGCCAGAAGTTAACAAGAATTATTTATATTATGTATTAAATTTCCCATTAATTGTATTTTATTAACGTCTACCCCCACCCCAACCCTAAACCCAACCGTCAGAGAAATGTAAAAACAGTACTTGTACCGAGTATTATTTATACTATCTAATAAATTACCCAATAAATTGTATTTTATAACCCCAACCTTAAACCCAACCATCACAGTACTGTAAAAATATTAATTATTGTTATACGGTGTCATAAAAAAAGCTGCTATAATAATGTGGATATCGCACTTCCGGCCGGCCGCATATCCGATCTAGACTTTACCATCTGAGAAGGATGGAGAGGGTTGGGGCGAATGGGTGTCAGGGGTCATTTCTAACCTTTTTTGTTTGTTTATTGCTGAGCTACAAAAAAGCTAACTGAAATACATGTTTCAATTAAATGTTGTAAATGAATCTGATTTTTTTAAGTAAACAATGTCACTCAACAGATTTATAGAGGACTATGCAGAAGACATCAGTGAGCAAATCAAGGCAAAAACTAATGTAACTCCATTCTGTTATAAATTAGTTTGTTCTTTCATTTACTGTAATAAATTCATTATTAAGTTAATTATTAAATGTTAAATAGTCATGCTGTCTTAGTTTATATAAAGCGATGTTTTCTAGTTATTTTTAAATTTTATTAAATAAATTAGGAATTTACCTATATTTACCTTTGGCCCACTAGCCTCAATCAAGGTTGGTTTTGGCCCCTCATAAGAAACAGTTTGGGCACCCCTGCTTTATCACTAATAAACAACAAGTATGTTATTAATAGGCAGGTAATAAGCCAGTTAATAGTGGGAATTGGTACTTTAACTAAAGTGTCAGTGAACGAGCATCTATTGTTTTGTGATGTCAGTGGTGACTATTCTAATTGTGTCTCGTTAGCCATTGTTGATTCGTTTATTCATCACCTAATTATAATGTTCTATCTGACATGTTTGAGTTATTCGCATCTTCTTATTAAATGACAGCTTGTTTACATTATGTGATGTTTTTTTTATAAGTTGTTTACATTTTAAGACTTCCCTACTGAAAAATCCAGCTTAAACCAGCCTAGGCTGGTTGGCTGGTTTTAGCTGGTTAGAATCAGCGTTTTTGACGTTGAGATGAAATGTTAAATTTTACATTGTTGAAAATGGATATTTAAAAAAATTATACACGGTAAAAAATGCAGGATTCCACACAATTCATTCATGTTGTCCCAACACAAATTGATTAAGTTAACTTAACACTTTTAACAGATTTATGTGAATTGAACATAAAAAATTAAGTTGCCCAAATAAAATCTCAAAAATTGTGTTGTTTCAGCTCATTTTAATTAAGTAGTTTGTAAAAAAAAATTTTTGAGTGTATATTAAATGTGAAATTTTTATTTTTTTTAAACAGTCAGTGAAACATTTTTCAGTGTTTATTAAACTTTGTTAAACAACTCATTTGCTAATTGTCTGTTTTCTTTTAAAGTCTTTAAATTTGATATTTAGCCTTGAAGCTTATATGCCTCTTGAATTTTGGGGCAAATATGGGGCATATAATTCAATAAGTATAATTCATATAAAGCATATATTCAATAAATATTACCATATTTATTACATAAAATTAACAACTGCACTGGAAAAAATATTTAGCACAGCCTAGTTTGCTTAATTTGACAGAAATATTCATCATAAAACATTAAAAAAGATATAGAAAGCAAAAAATGTACTTTCTCAAACATCAACATTTTGTTACAACACCAATTTTATTATTTTTTAATTAAATTAATAAGCAGACTGATTGTATTTCCTGAAAAGTAATGCTTCGATTACTGATTTGCCAGATACAACCTTATAATTCCAAGCAGAAAGTGACTTTTCAGAATTAAAAGATTCTATCTGCATTTGCCCTGTTTTTTTAACCCGATTTGCAAATTTAATAGAACTTTGATTATTTACATTTAGAGTACATTTAGGGTCTCTGTCATGTTAATGTATGAAAGAGAACTGTTACACACATATTGTTTGCTGTATGGAATGCAAAAACTTTCAAGTTCAATATCTCAAAATCATTTAGAACGCAGATAGAACCTTATAATTCCAAGGCGACGTTTTATTCTCAACACTCAAAAAAATCGACGTGCACACTTCTAAATATAATCTAAAGAATTCTTACATCTCACTTGCAAACTTGCACTTGAGGCCAGTTTGAGGTGAATTTCCTAAACTAAGACATAACTTGCTTTTAAACTACAATAAGTCGATAGACAAACTAACCAGTTAATCAAGCTTCCTGAACTGTGCCGGCATTCGAACTACGTTGATTATGACTGTAAAAGGTAACATCACCCAGGGGGAGGAATGATAACGTATGCTAAATAAAAAGTATACAAATAAAATTATGTCAGAATGAATCTAAGGATGCTTTATTCATACCCCTGCTATATTTCACAGGTTGCTTTATGTTACTTCAGGATTTTAAAGTGGTATTAGTGCACATACACTCATTTTCTTAAACGATATGGCACTTTAATTCTCCTATTAATCAAAAGACATAGAATTGTATTAGTTTATCAAATATTTAAATAGTTTTCCATGTTCACTTGCTTATTTTGCTCATGTTCATCTATTTAATAGGATAGTTCACCCAAAAATGAAAATTTATTTACTGTTTATGCTTCCTCAAGTAGTAAAACCTTTATGAGTTTCTGGTCCCACTTTATATTAAGTGGCCTTAACTAATATGTGGCCGAAATTAATAATTCGTTACAATGTACTTACTGTGTAATTATGATTGATTAAACACCTGTATGTAATTCATTCATTCATTTTCTTTTCGGCTTAGTCCCTTTATTAATCCGGGGTCGCCACAGCGGAATGAACCGCCAACCCATCCAGCACATTTTACGCAGCGGATGCCCTTCTAGCCGCAACCCATCTCTGGGAAACATCCACACACTCATTAGCCGCATTTCCACTATCGGGCCAGTGCGAGCCAGGGCTTTAATCGGGCCAGGCCAGGCCAATAGCCCGGGAGTTTGAGAAATGAGGCCGAAATCATGTTGCGTTTCCACTGTCGGGCTAGTTGCTCGCAGCACGTCACGCAAACACCGCCCCCAGAACGTCCCCCGAATCAAACGTCACACAACCCGCCCACTTCAGCGGGAACAAAAAACTCAAATTATAACCACAAACACAACCTGGCATCACTACGAGAGCTGGAAGATGGAGAACACCGAAGCGATTGCTTTTTTACTGTTTGTGGTCTGTTGGTGTAAGGCCAGACAGTGATCCCTGGATAAGGACATTCGAGTTCGGCGGCATTTACTTCGAACACAGATTTTGGCTGCAAGGCGAGTGAGTTGATCAAGCGCGATAGCAAAACAAATGTAAGGCAAGAAAGCATCTTGTCTCCTCTTTACCTGACAGGAAAACTCCGCCTTTGTACGTAACCCCGCCCCGAAGCCCCAGTTGGCCCTCCTTGGCCCAAGGTATTCGGCGGGCCGAAAAAGGCCGGACGCTGACCCCAAGGAAGCCCCGCTTTGGCCCGATTACGCCCCGGAAGTGATAGTGGAAACGCAACTGGCCTTGGCTCGCCCTGGCTCGCTCGCTTTAGGCACGATAGTGGAAACGCGGCTATTCACACTCATACACTACGGACAATTTAGCCTACCCAATTCACCTGTACCTCATGTTATTGGACTGTGAGGGAAACTGGAGCACCCGGAGGAAACCGGAGCACCCAGAGGAAACTCCTTAACCCACCTTTAACCTACCCACACCACCAAATCTGTCCATAACCCTACCCCTATCCCAACTCAAGAGCACCACAAGTGTTCTCAAATACATTATGAACATAGTAAGTACATTGTATTTATTTTATTGATGCAAGTACATAGTAGTTCAGAACACTTAATATAAAGTAGGACTGAGTTTCTTTCTTCTGTTGAACACTAAGGAAACCCCTTCCTTCTGTATTTTCACAAACAAATACTATGGAAGTCAATGGTTACAGGTTTCCAGCTTTCATAATAATGTTTTCTTTTGTGTTTAACACAATAAAGAAAGTCAAACAGGTATGGAACAAGTGAGTAACTGATGAGAGAATTTTCAGTTTTGGGTGGACCATCCTTTTAAAGTTCAAATCACACAGTCAAGACCTGAGGTTCCAGTCACGCAAGTTTAGATGGAAAATTTGTCAAAACTTTGTGGAATGTTCCGACCACAGCTGACTAACAAAGTGAAGATGCACCTTTCAATGCTTTGGGATTACAAGAAAGGGTGTGGGATTTAATTGAATGTCATGACTTGAGAAGTCTAATTCCGGCCATCAGGAAGATGCTTGTGCTATATTTGTGAATAACAAAATGCCATGTAAATTTGCAGTAGCAGATCATGCTGCTAGCAAAGCCAAGGTCACGTGTTGATACCCAGAGAACACATTAACTTATTAAACATACATTGAAAGCAACATTTTTGAATAAAATCATCCACCAAATGAACAAGTGTATATAATTGACCCGGCAAGTTCCCACACTGCTGCGTTAGTTTCACTTCTCCCGCAAACACAATATCACACTGTGGTTTGTTTTGTCACACAAGTACAGTAATTAAAAAAAATGAATAAATAAAAAAGAACATTTCACATTTTACATCCATTAACAGCTGATTGTAGTAGTAAGGTGACTAATACAATTAGATAGTTAATAAAGATAAATTGTTTGAATAACTGTACACCTCTAAACATGGAAGAGTTCTTTATACATTTATACATGACTTTTTTTATACATTCATATTAACCAACTTAAAAAAAGCCCATAGAATTGTTTTGTTGTTGTGTCATTCACATGATAATCTCACGCATACACTGTAAAAAGTGATTAGTTGACTTTACTTAAAAAAAGAGAGTAAACCCATTGCCTTATAACTTTACTTAAAAAAGAGAGTAAACCCATTGCCTTATAACTTTACTTAAAAAAGAGAGTAAACCTATTGCCTTATAACTTTTCAAAGATATTTACACTAGATACTGCATGCAGGCCCATGCGTCAATAGCGCCGCCACATTTGTACAGTGCTCCCAGGACAAAAGTCATTCAACCGCACTTGTCGAGACTAAATCCAATATGCTGGACTTTAGTGCTGTGTACGGGTGTAGTAATGAGCAAACAAAGAAAACAAAGCACAAAGGCATAATATTTCATAGGTAAGAATTTTACGTTTTTGTATGTTGCGAACTTTTGTGCTCAACAAGTAACGTTATTGAAGATAATACAGTCACTTACTGCACTGATCCTAAGGCAAAGTAGCACCAACTCGCACTAAATACTGTGCTTATGCTATTTTTGTTGAATAAAATCAGCAAACAATGTAAATGAAATATGACAACACGATGCTGCAGTTCCAGAAACTTGTTTTTGTCGGCTAAGTGAACGAGACGTTCATAACAGGGATTCATTCACAAACGAACCGCTCCCTCGATTAAAATTAGAAGTGAAAGCAGGACGGGGGTGTGTTTTAGGACACAGATTAGATAATACATTTCCATGCACACAAACACACGCTCTTTGTCGGCAAAGCCTGTGCGATCTTTTATCCATCGATGTAGAAAAGTGATGTAAAATGATAATTTTCGTAATTTAAAAAAAATATTTGCATACTGACCACCGGGAAAACTCCCGATCATAGATATATGTCTAAATGTTTACATATCTTGGGCTCCGATGGCCATTCCTCCACTACACCTTGTTCCCACATGGGATGATAACCATTTTCAAGGTATAGCGCGGTTTGGAAAAGTCAAGGTTTTAAAACCGCCAACATTTTTTGTAATACCTAAGGTATGTGTAAGATTTTTTTTTTACATTTTGTTTTTAGGACAACAGTATCTCCAGCAGAAAAGATATCCAAAGATGCTGTTTTAAATTGTAAAGAAATCAGTGTTTTTGAAACAAATGAAGACAGCAGAATTCTATGATTCATTTGAATTATTTAGCCTGACATGTTTACTGCTCCAAAATATTTAAAATCTTTCACAAAATAAAATGTTTTGTGTTCAAAGGGGAGAAAAAAGTTTTTGTTTTCTTCCCAGACATTCAAAACGAAGATATTTTAGGGCAGTAAATCGCAATACCGTGATACCGTGAAACTGATATTTTTATCCAAGGTTATCATACCGTCAGAATCTTATACAGGCCTATGCTTACCCCACATTCATTTCAAAGGAGCGCTACCTGTACTAAAATGGCAGCTCAATTGACGCATTCCTTCCAATAGACAACAATAGTGTAGGTGACATCTAATGTAAATATCTATGATAACTTTTAAGCAAACAAACTATGTGCATTATTATAAAAGTTAAGCCAATGTGTTTAATGACTTTTTTCATTCATTCATTCATTTTTCTTCGGCTTAGTCTCTATTTCAGAAGTCGCCACAGGGAAATGAACTGGCAATTATTCCAGCACATGTTTTACACAGCGGATGTCCTTCCAGCCGCAACCCAGTACTGGGAAACCCAAACACACTCATTGACACACAAACACTACGGCCAATTTATTCATGAATTTTTTTCGGCTTAGTCCCTTTATTCGGCACAGCAGAATGAACCACCAATTTATCCAGCATATGTTTTACACAGCGGATGCCCTTCCGGCTGCAATCCATACACACTCATTCACACACAAACTCATACACTACGGCCAATTTAGAATACTCAATTCACCTATAGCGCATACAGTATCTTGACTGCGGTGGAAACCGTCTAGCTGGGACTCGAACTAGTGACCTTCCTGCTGTGAGGTGACAGTGCTAACCAGTGAGCCACCGTGCAATGTTAAACCAACTTGTTGCTTTTAAGGCAACACATTTACTCACTTTTTAAAAACTAAAGTAACTAACCGCAGTGTATGAAGATAAAGTAACAGCTTCCTAATTTAATAATTTAGGCTTTAAAACTTAAAGGCAACGTGAGACTGTCGTTAAAGCCACAGCTAAAATGTAACAAGAGCTTCATTTGTAAAAGTACGAAAGACTTTCGAGAAGTCTTTTTTTAAAGCCTCGAGCGCTTTACAAAGGGTGATCAGATATAGCATCGCGAGCTCTGATCTTATTTGCACCTTCCTGGCAGATTGGCTGCTTGTCAGTGTGTTTGTGTCTTTCTTTCTAAGTGTGAACACTTTGTGAGAACTCAGACTTGTGATAATGACAGACTCGCAACAACATATTTATAAAAATTTCAGTTACGCTCAGCTGCCCCTGATGTTTCCAGGCTGCTGCACTTGGCTTCATCTGAGGGGGGAAAATGCATGCATAGTCATTTATAAATGCACTTCTCTAAACCGAAACACATTTAAGCAGCATATATTTACTCGTTCCCCTTTAGGCACATCATAGTTATGGGTCAATGGTGAAAATGTTGTAAAATGCATTTTGCTCTTACACACCTGCACTCTTGCTGTGTGAGATCTGGGTTTGGGAGGCAGATGCGATCTCTTGAGATGGTGTGCGTGTTTGGCCTGAAGGCTCTGTGGTCATGTGGTCATCCGGAGGCCAGCGTAACTCTCCGCTCTCCACCTCTCCTCCATCTGTGGGATCCACCACGATGGAGGGCACACGCTTGGACAGCTTGGGGTGGCGTTCCTGTGTGTCTGGAAAAATCTGAAAATAGACATTTTATCTGAGATCATCGTGTAGATGTTGAATGTTCCACTTAACAACTGGCAAACCTATTGTTTGTTTATGCACAGGCCAGTGTTTTAAGGCCATTTTAAGCAATTTTGCTTTTACTACATGACTTTAAGAGTAGTGGAATGAAAACATCCCAAACAAACTTTATCATAATATTCCTTTTATCAATTAGTATCTGTAGTTTTCAATTACAATATATTGGTTAAAACTTTTTCCTCTATTTATGATACACATTTATTCATTTATTGATGCTTTTGAAGTAATCCCAATTCTAAAAACGTTGGGATTATTTTAAAGCACAATACAATTAAGAATGTGTGATTTGTTAGTTTCCTCTTATTTGTATTTATACGACTCATATGTTCCTGTTTACAAGATGCAAAATAAGTGTTTGGTGTCTCCAGACAAGGGCTGTGTGATTTGGGGAAAATATCTAATTGCGTTTTTTAGTTTTGTTTTTTTTTGACAGATGTTGCGATTGCGATTTGATTTACAATTAAATTTTGTAGTCAAACTTCAGCTCAATAATCTGTAAGCCGTGGCAACAATTCTGCGACAGCTCTTAAAAATGACCTGTTTTTGTTCAGTGTCTGTGACTTTGGGCCCTATCATACACCTGGCGCAATAAGGCGCAAGATGTGTTTGCCCAGGTTTGCCCGGATGTGTTGCTATTTTCAGACCAGCGCAACCTTAATTTTCCCGTTGTCCACCACGTTGTTTAAATAGCAAATCCATTTGTACCACTTTGTTGACTGATGGGTATTCTGGTCTAGAAAAGAGGTGTGTTATGGCGCTTTGTTGGTGCTTTGTTATTTTGAGGAACTAAAATAGACTATGCAATAGACCAGCTGAAAGCAGGTGTAAAGTCCAGCGCAGAGCGCGTTAGTTGTGTGGCTTGCTTACACATTGCTTAAAACATGCAGTTTGTGCAGGATGTACAGCAATACACACATATCTCTGCAAATTAAATAGAATTAAAGGAATAAAATATTGCAAAAATTATTGTTTTCTACATAAATATAACTATGCTTCCATCCACCTGTTTTTATGCACATTTTGGATATGCGCATAAAAAAAAATCAGTTGATGGAAACGCCAAGACGCACATAAGTTTTGAAAATGCACATAAAAATACGTATGCGCATAACTGAGTAGGATAAACTTTTTATTCGATAAGAAAAGATGCACATAAACTATAATGGAAACACTTTTACCAAACAAATTCCAGCATGCGCATTAAAAAAAGGTCATGTGATTTTGTTATAAGAGATCTCATGTGATGATAAAAATGTGTGTGAATGGACAGACCAGCAGACTGAGCACATTGTAAAACATCTGAAAAGTTGTTTTGGTCATTCTAAATTGCCTTAATTATTTCAGTTTTGGTGTTAATATATTAGTAATTGCTTTCAGGACTGTCTGGAGCATCTGTGTTCCATGTCTCACATCTTCAAACGCCACCACAAGTTCATTACGTGTCGGCATCGCCTTCTGAGGTGAAAGTCAATTATTAAATAACGAAAAGATTGACACAGCTTCTCCTACCGCAGCAAATTCCGTTTTTACTTTCGATATTTGGCGCCAGTTAATTAGGAAGTGATTATTTTGTTTTGACTCATTGGATGGAAACACTGCTTTATTTGCACGTCATTTATGCGATAATCCAGTTTTGCACATAAAGTAATTCACATTTTTGGATGGAAACAGCTATTGACGCATACTTGTTTAAAGTTGTACTGACATTATGCTTTTGTGGTGATTCATGCGGTTAGGAATTACACAACATTTAAATTTTTTTGCTATAAAAATACAAAGTGTACCACTTTGTAAAATGCAGCTGGATCACAGATAGTTGGAAGAGATCATTTCATGCCAGTTTCTTTGCAAATCCTGTCTAGTGGACCAGCCTAATCACACGAGAAAACGTAAGTATTTTACGTTTTGTCAGTTTAGTGGCTAATTCGTACGAATTCATACGAGTTCAGTCGTACGAAGTTGTACAATTTTTAAAAAGGAGGCGTGGCACCCAACCCCACCCCTAAACCCACCCATCATTGGGGGATGAGCAAATCATACTAAATTCTACTAATTAGATCTTATAAATTCATACGAATTAGCAACTAAATCAAAAAGTTAGGAATTGCCATGAAATAGTGTTGTGTGGACATGATAATACATTTCTGTCAATCAAAATTAGTGGGCGGGGATAACCGTATTCTTACGCCTCAAAATGAGTTTGGGATTTGGATCCTGGTATAATTGTAACAAATACAAAAAAGACTTTATGTGTCTCTAATATGGCTCATACACATTATACTGTTACACATTTCTGTCTAAGCGGATTCCAAAAGTTGATTTTGCATTATAGGTGCCCTTTAAATGACATGAAAAGTACAAAAAACGTTTCCAGCATTTTCAATAACATTTATTTTAGAAATTTATGAAAATGTGGGCGTCACGGTGGCTCAGTGGTTAGCACTGTCGCCTCACAGCAAGAAGGTCACTGGTTCAAGTCCTGGCTTGGTAAGTTGGCAATTCTGAGTGGCCATGTTGACGGGGGTTCCTCCGGGTGACCATTTTGAGGGATGTAAACAAAAACAATGGTTCCAACGTATTTCCTGTTATACATTTTTAATTTCTATAGCTTCCAGAGAATCCAAAAAGAGCCCATTATTGATTAATTTTGCCATGATACCTGTTTTAACATTAAGTTATGATTGAATTGCCTCTTTTTACAGTTATGAAATAGTTTGATAACAAGCAGGAAATGTTCATGGGCCAATGACATAACTACGTTTAATTGGTCTATAGGTGAATTAAACAAACTAAATTGGCCGTAGTGTATGTGTGTGAATTAGTGTGTATGGATGTTTCCCAGTACTGGGTTGCAGCTGAAAGGGTAATTGCTGTGTAAAACATGTGCTGAATAAGTTGGTTCATTCCTCTGATGAATAAAAGGAGTAAGCCGAAGGAAAATGAATGAATGGAAATGTAGATTTGAATGGGCAAAATAAAATTGAAAAGCTACAGCAGTTCAACAGCTTTGAAGCAGTCCATGATAAACAGTCAAGCTGGTGATACACGAGGAGCATTTCAGACTTAGCAAGCGAAGCAGGATCATGATTCATCCCTTTGTGTCAAAAGTCATGTGAGAATTGTCAAACAAATTTAAAATCACATTTCTCAATGCAAAATCACAACCAATTTAGGTCATTCACATGGAGGCATGTATTTGGAAAGCACAGAGACATTCAGTCTGTGGTTATTAGATCAAGTTTTATTTGGCACATGTGGGGTTTTGTAGACACAAAGTGCATGATTGGCCTGCAGGCCAGACCTCTTTCCTTAAATTATTGAGAATGGACCATCGTGAAAATGAGGATCAAAAAAATGATCACTGACTGTTGAGCTGCTAAAGACTTCAATTGTGTCAGACTGAATAACAATTCAGCTCGTACAACTTTAACAGTAATTATCTTCAGTTTCTAGATGATTGAAAATTGTAATTAAAAGGAAGTTGAAGTGACACCACGTTAAAAAGATCAACTTTTCTTAAGTGTGTTGCAGCACTCAAAATCAAAATGTGTTCATTTACAAAATACAATTTATTTGCTGAACAAAACCCTTCAGAAAGTCTTTTCTTTCAACTATTGTCAATTAAATAAAGGTTACGGAGAATCAGCAAATGAAATATTTCTGATTTTATCCTTTACATTCAGAACATTTCAAAATAAATCTGTAAAATAACAGAAAAAGTACTTGCATGCTCATTATGTTGTTTAGAATATACGCTAAAATTAAACATTTTGTTAAAAATGTCATTAGTCAAGTTGTTAAACAAACATAAAACATAATGGAGCAAAGATCAAGGTCTCATAAAGCAATTTTGAAAACATGAATAAGTAGAAAATACACACTGTAAAAAAAATCTAAAATCTATTAACTATTGCCTGTAACCTTCTCGTAGTTGACGGTGAAGCATGGTGCAAACAATAGCAAAGTTGTGAGTTTGATTCCCAGGGAAAACAAGAACTGATGAATGTAAACTGATAAAAGCAAACGTTTTGAAGTGTTCTAGTTCATTTTCTTCTTTTTAAATGTACAGCCAATTAACCAAGCAATCAATAAATAAATAAATAAATACTGTCTGTTAATCGAGACCATGCAGTAAGCAAGGTTAATTTTTAATAGAATATGCACTGGTGATTTCTGCCAGGAAGCAACTTACAATTACCCTATTCACCTGTATGTTCAATGTAAGATTTTAATTGAAAAAAGGGCCACTAGCCAATAATGTTATACAGCATGGAAGAGTTAGGATAAAATTGTAACTTTTAAAAAAAATTATATACAGGGGATGGATTTAAGAAACACCTCACAACTATATGGAAAAGTCTGTTAAGTTATTTATAACCACTGTTATTATTAATAGTGAGATTTGTACATTGTAGTTAAATTATTTGTCAATGCAGTAGGGTAAAAACAATATACCTAACTGTAATGCCCTGGCTTCTGTTAGTATATATGGCGAAAGCATTGAAAAGGCTTACTAAATATAATAGCAGTGCGTATTTATTCATAAAGAAGATTCATTCATTCTGTGAGAAAAACAATGTCCTTTATTAATAAGGAAGGAAGGTCAGCAATCTGTCGCACATTGTTATACAATATCATTCTTTTTGAATTATGACGTAAAATGGGTTGTTCAGAATAATTTAAGAATTTCAGATTTAAGAATGGAAGAAGTGGAGCAAAAAAGTGGAGTAAATTATAGGATCACCTGAAATGATCTATGGGTGTTTCCCAGAGTTGGGTTGCATCTGAAAGGGCATCTGCCTCATAAAACAAATGCCAGAGTAATTTGCGGTTCATTCCACTGTGGTGACCCCTGATAAATCAGGGACTAAGCCGAAGAATAGTGAGTGAGAGAAAGGATCTCCAATACTTTAAAATGGCAACAAAGGGCTCTATTTTAATGGTCTTTTAAGAACGGAAAAATACAGTTTGCGCTGCGGCGCATGGTCCAACAGGGTTGTGCTTATTCTCTTAATGAGTTATGGGTGTGTTTTGAGCATAACGTGTTTTAAACCAATCAGAGTCTCATCTCCTATTCCCTTTAAGTGTGAGTTGCATCGTGCCATAGCGCATTCGCTATTTAAATGGCGGACTTTGTTAGTGGAAAAACTGAATGCTTCACTCCTCTATTCAGCCTCTTTACATTCTCTTTCTCTTAACTTTACTCTTTCACTTTCTTGGATAAGGAAACAGTGTTGTACGCATTCCATTGAAGACATCCATTAGCCTACATATTTAATTTAGTTTGTTAGCGCAAAGATTTGAACTAAATTCAGTTCTAATTACCAGCAAACAAATAAATGAACAAAAATAACGAAGTGCGGTCAAAAAACTTAGTTATGCCTATGCCCCATATGGTCCAAAACCCAACAGGTGGACAAATTTAAGCTTGTTTTTATTAAAACAGATATATATGAAGAGTTCAGATGCAAAAGCCGCTAAACGCCACTTCCGCCAAAAATGAGCTAATGACATTGAGTGAATGCTTTAGGCACGTAGTTCACCTTCAACAAATAGATTTGCTTATAATCATCCAAGTCCCAGCGTCAGCGCATTCAGAAATAACAGTTTGTTAGCAAAAGCCGCTAACCGCCACTTGCCTTTGACAGCAAAAGCTGCTATATTTCGAGAACCAATCAGAATCGTATCATATGTTTTCAATGTAACAGCACGCTAATAGCTTTTATGAGGAGATATTTAATTCCACTTCTGATTAATATTTTAAAAGATGGAGTTTGATGAACTGGATGAGGCTGTCCGACTGTCAGTGAATGGCAAATGAAAACGTCCCTTACCTCAAAACTGTGCATTATAAGAAAAAGAAAACACAATGTACAGTCGGAAGTGTAGCATGCATTCATAGCCTGGTTTTGCACAGCGATGCTACTTTGAGTCCGATTTACTATACATTAAACGTCAACTGCGTTTCACGAAAGACAGAGTTAAGATGCCATTCTTTTATCTACGTGGATGCTATAAACAAGAGACGAAAGAGACAAAGACTTTGAGTATGGTGAGGATGAATGAATGACATCTTCTAAAATTGTCTGAGAGGCATCCCCTTTTTGCACAGTAGGCCTACCTTGTGTTTTATTTGCTAATTTAAGCTATTTTTTAAAAGATAAATATAATGCATAAAACTATACATTATTTGTATTACTTCATAATATCTATACGTCTGATAAGCTTTTTATATTGATGGACAATGCACAGATATTGATGTTTCACAATGTTTTTACACTGCATTATTTGAATCTCCCAATCTTAGCTTACAATGTTTGCAATGTTTACATTGTTTTACTTACATTAAATCTAAATCTCAAATATCAGAAATGACAACAGATTGTTAAGATCAATGAACCACCAACTATGGCATTTATTTTATGGTGGTCAGCTTTAATGTTCTTAATTAATGCACTTACCTTACAGATTTCATTCATTCATTTTCCTTCTGCTTTGTCCCTTGTTTTCCACAGGGGACTGAACCACCACTTACTTCACAGATTTATGTATTTTTAATTTCAGGTGGTTTGTGTAATGTGTTTTATGTTTGGTAAAATAATTTCTAATTGCATCTTTAGTAATTTTCAACTAATTACACTGCCTTGTCCCAATAGGTGGATTTAGAGAGTTTTGCAAAAAAGCAGATGTGGAAAATTTACCTTGTTAAAAACCAAAGAATTGTCTAAAGTGACATTTTTGAAAGGTATTTTATTTACTAGCTAATAACCTAATCATTACATATAAAATGAAACTTCTAAACCTAACTATAGGAGCCTGACAGAAAATGCTCATTTACAAGAAAAGAGGTCTGATGGATTTAGAGGGTTTTGCATCTTTTCAAATATGCATATAATAAATACTACAAATATTCATAACATTATACAAAAGCAAATTGTCATGAATAAACTAAAAAAGCCCCCTGAGATGAAGAAGGCATGGACGCAGTGGTTTTTATATTTATGTAGAAAATAATAATTTTTGTAATATTTTATTCCTTTATTTTTTCATATGTAAAGATATTTGCGTATTGCTGTAAATCCTCTGTGTATTAAGCAATGTGTACGCATTTTAGGTGCATAATTAACGCACTCTGCGCTGGACTTTAGACCTGCCTCTAGCTGGTCAATTGCACAGTCTATTTTAGTTCCTCACAAAAGCAATCCGCCAACAATGTGCCTTAACACATCTCCTTTCTAGACCGGAACACCCATGACCCATGACAAATGGATTTACTATATAAACAACGTAGTGCAAAACGGGAAAATTAGGGGTTACGTTGGTCTAAAAATAGCAGCAATTCAAACAGGTCTTGCGCCTTATTGCGCCGGGTGTATGATAGGGCCCAAAAAACCCAAAACAGAACAAAATGACCAACTACAGTTAAACTGGATTAAAGAATAGTCACAATGTCAAAGATTCAGCCAATCAACCCCTCCAGACATACAGTATGAAAGACGATCTAAAATGAGACAGTCAGAGGGCATTTGATGGAAGCTCAGTCTTTTAAAAAGTCCTCATTAAAGCACCACTGCTGAAAAATAGCATTTGCAGAATCTGTAAATAATTTTCAATAAACACATCAACTGTCCTAAAGAAAAACATGGTCTGATGAGAATAAAATTGTTATTTTCTGATCAAGTGTTCATCGACAGTGTCCGATGATACCTTGGTAACCCAGCTTAAGTATCAGTTAGTGGCTTTATGTGCCACTTATTAGCACAAAATTCTTGATAAGGGGATGTTTTTCATTATGTGGTGCTGGGTTTATTTATCATTTATCAGGTATCATGGATCAGTATGAATACATAAATACAGGTATACTTGAAAAGATTATGTTGCCCTATGCCAAAGAGGAAATGTCCCTGAACTTAGTGTTTCAACAAGACAAGACCCCAAAAAATTTGAGCTACTTCTTGATTTCATTCAAAATGTATTGAAGGCAATGGAGTGGCCTGCTCAATCCCCTGACCTCAACCCAAATGAAAATGTGTGGGGTGACATTAAAAATTCAGTTTCTGAAGCCAAAACTAAAATTCACAGGAATTGAGGTATGCAGTTTGGTCATTATGGACTGAATTACCTGTTTCTTCGTGCCAAAAGTTTGTTTTTTGACTTGATTTAAGGCAAATATCAATGGCAGTTATCAAAAACAATGGCTCTGCAATTAAATATTTTAAGTTTAAAGAAAGAAAATAATAATAATAATAATGCTATGTTAATTTTCCTTTTATTTGCCTCCTGTAAATTTACAAAAAGAGTATATAAAAACTCTTGATATTATGATTGATATTATGATGATATTATTATCCACTAAATTTGAAATATTAAGCTATTTAAAAATATTTGCAGCCTGTTCACTTCTTTTTTAAACATAACCGTATAATTTTTAAACAGATGACACGTTAACAGGTGAAGGATCAGATGACGCTGATCAGTTCGGGGTCTTTAGGTAGGAAATAACCAAAGAAAAGAGACCAACCTGCAATGAAACGCCTTGCTCTCCGCTGTCACTCACAGTGAAGTCTTCTCGACTGTGTTCTGGATTGTTCATTATATCTGTCATTCTAAAAAGAAAATAAAACAGAAATCAGAATCAACGTGTTTATTTAAATATTTTTATCAATTTCACTTCTGGATTATATCTAGGACAATCATACATAAAATAAAGCCCAAACATTAGCCATTCACAAATTTGAGGTAAGATGCATTTAATTTAATTCTTCCACTTACTGTATTTATTTGATTAAAATAAGGATACTTTAACATTGTGAAATATTATTCAAATTCAAAATACAGTGTCATGATTTTCTAGAAACAACACTATTCTGATTTGGTGCCCAAGAAATGTTGTTGTTGAAAATCTTCTATACAATTTTTTCAGAATTATTTGATTAACAGGAAATGTATGAAAACCTTTCTGTAGCTTTCTGTTGTTATTGTTCTTTTAAACAATTTAATGCATATTTTAAATGCTTTTTTATTTAATGCATAAACATAAACTGACCCTAAATATTGGAACAAAACTCTGCATCGTGTTCAGATGATAACACTAACAAACAATGCATAACCTTTGCTGAACTACTGAAGATAGTTCATGTCAAATTAACATTCGGGCATCATTTTAATTCTCTTTTTTCCTTCCTCATTTCTAAAAATAAAGCTGATTTTCACATTGATGCCATAGAAAAGCCTGAAGAACATTTTTAAATACTGTAAAGGACCAATTTCTACTGTATAAAACAAATTGTGGAATATAAACAACACCTTTATTTTTAAGAGCACACAGAATACAAAATTAAACTTCTTCAAAAAGTTTTTAAAGGAATGGTCATTTGGCATCCAAAAAAAAAAAAGAATAATAATGAATAATTTATTTCCCAGTACTGGGTTGTGGCTGGAAGGGCATCCGCTGCATAAAATATATGCCATAGTTGGTGGTTCACTCCACTGTGGTGACCCCTGATAAATAAGAGGCTAAGCCAAAGTAAAATAAATGAATGAATAATCAATGATAAATAATTGCAAGTTTTGTTATACAATCACTGGCCACTTTAATAAGTACACCTTACTAGTACCGGGTTGGACCCCATTTTGCCTTCAGAACTGCCTTAATCCTTTGTGGCATAGATTCAACAATACTGGAAATACTCCTCTGAGATTTTCGTCCATATCGACATGATAGCATCACACAGTTGCTGCAGATTTGTTGGCTGCAAATCCTTGAAGCGAATCTGCCGTTCCATCACGTCCCAATTGTGCTTTATTGGATTGAAATCTGGTGACTGTGGAGGCCAATTGAGTACAGTGAGCTCATTGTCATGTTCAAGAAACCAGTCTGAAAAGACATATTGACATTATGACATGGCGCGTTATCCTGCTGGAGGTAGCCATCAGAAGATGAGTATACTTTGGTCATAAAGGGATAGACATGGTCAGCAACAAGTAGGCAGTGGCGTTGGTACTATTGGGCCCAAAGTATGCCAAGAATATATCCCCACACCATTACACCACCACCAACAGCCTGAACCGTTGATGCAAGGCAGAATGGGTTCATGCTTTCATGTTGTTGACCCCAAATTGTGACCCTAGCATCTGAATGTTGCAGCAGAAATCGAGACTCACCAGGCAACATTTTGGTGAGCCTGTGCAAATTGTAGCCTCAGGTTCAGAGTGGTATCCGCTGTGGTCTTCAGCTGCTCAAGGTTTGACATGTTGAGCATTCAAAGATGCTCTTCTGCATATCTCGGTAGAAATGAGTGCTTATTTGAGTTACTGTTGCCTTTCTATCAGCTTGAACCAGTCTGGCCATTCTCCTCTGACCTCTGGCATCAACAAGGCATTTGCACCCACAGAACGGCTGCTCATTGGATATTTTCTCTTATTTAGACCATTTTCTGTAAACTCTAGAGATGGTTGTGCGTGAAAATCCCAGTAGATCAGCAGTTTCTGAAATACTCAGACCAACCTGTCTGGCACCAACCACCATACCACATTCCTTAAATCACCTTTTTTCCCCATTCTGATGCGTGGTTTGAACTCCAGCAGATCGTCTTGACCATGTCTACGTCCCTAAATGCATTGAGTTGCTGCCTTGTGATTAGCTGATTAGAAACTTGCATTAATGAGCAGTTGGACAGGTGTACCTAATAAAGTGGCCAGTGAGTGTATATGCTTATGTATAAGTGTTTGCATGGCTTTGCACATAATTTCATGCTTTTTTGCCCTTGCTGTGGCTTGGTGGTATAAATTAGCATCTATTTTTAAAAATAGCCACCTAAACATTCAGTAAAATCTATCATTATGCATTGCATAGAAAAATAAATACAAAACACAGGGTGGAAGCAGGTAAGAAAATAATGACAGTGAACTATTCATGTAATTTAACAAATATATATATATATATATATATATATATATATATATATATATATATATATATATATATATATATATATATATATATATATATATATATTTATATATATATACTGTATATATATATACTGTATATATATACTTTGATTTGAATTCATCCTTCAGTCAGTTGCAGTATTTGCATATTTTGCTCAGTCTGAGGGCCCTAAAAAATCCCTTCCTGTCTCCGTTTCAGACTGATATGGCTTTTTAACAGTGTACACACAACCAAACACAGCTAAACTTTGGTCCAGGCTTCGACTCCGCGTGACAGGGACAACACTGGTGTCTGCAGGTTGGTATGCAAATAAGAAGCATGGTAAAATATGAACAAGCCTTCCATCATTCTTATTGAGGTTGATGGCGGTCTGAAGGATTCGTCCCTGTTTGCAGTCTGTCGAAGAGACAGAAGTCATAGTCGAATGCTGACAGATAATAAAACTGTGAACACATAAGCCGACACACTAGTCCAGCCACCCACACAAACACTCACAAATCCTGTTCAATTATTCAGCAGTTAAAGGCTGGAGAGCACAAAGACCTACAAAAACTATTCAGTTTATTTTAACACTGAGACCCAAATTGAACAAATTGCTCAAGCTAAGGCTGTGCTCAATGTTAATCTGATGCAAAACTACATAAAAACTAAAACTACATTTTAAAAAAATAAAAATTCGCAATGGCAATAAAAAGGGTCAATTTTTAGATAAAGTGTACCAGAAATAAAAAAAAGTACCAGAAATAAAAATAAATTTAAGCTAAATAGAAAAAAGAAACAATAATAAAAGAAATAAAAAATAAATAAAATCATTTAAATAATATATAGGCAGGAAAAAGACAGATCTACATAAAATGTTTATTTATTTATTTATTTAGGATATCAAGTGTCTTGACACTTTTAGTAATCGGTTTTCTTACTGTGCAAACTATGGCAATAGGTATGGTAATACCATGGTATGTCATTTATGATTATGCTTTCCAAAAAATATTATCCTGATTTATCCATTCATTCATTTTCTTTTCGGCTTAGTCCTTTTATTCATCAGGGGTCGCCACAGCGGAATGAAACGCCAACTTATCCAGTATATGTTTTACACAGCGGATGCTCTTCCAGCTGCAACCCACTACTGGGAAACACCCGTACACTCTCACATGCACACACATACACTACGGCCAATTTAGTTTATTCAAATCACATATAGGGGAAACCGGAGAAAAACCACATCAACACGAGGAGAACATGCAAACTCCAACCAGCGACCTTCTTGCTGTAAGCTAACAGCGATAACCAGATTTATATTATTAACCTAAATAAAGGTTAAAAAAAAAAATTATAAATGTGGTGAAATATAAGATGAAATACTGCAATAAAAATATGAAATTCAATATAAAAATAAAACAATATAGAAATGAAATATAAATGAATAAAAATGGCAAATATGACAAAAAAAAATGGCAACATAAATAAAATACAAGTAAAAAGCTAATTGTTTAGGACATAAATGCAGCATATAAATAAGTAATACTAATAATTACTAAAATAAGTAATAATTACTAAAATAAGTAATATGGTATAAGACTGAAATTATATAATATTTGACTATGATAGGTGTCACGGTGGCGCAGTGGGTAGCACAATCACATTACAGCAAGAAGGTCGCTGGTTCGAGCCCAGGCTGGGTCAGTTGGCATTTCTGTGTGGAGTTTGCATGTTCTCCCAGTGTTCGCGTGGGTTTCCTCCGGGTGCTCTGGTTTCTCTCACAGTCCAAAGACATGTGGTATGGGTTTACTGGGTAAGCTAAATTGTCCGTAGTGTATGTGTGTAAATGCGTGTGTATGGGTGTGTCCCAGTGATGGGTTGCAGCTGGAAGGGCATCCACTGCATAAAACATATGTTGGATGAGTTGACGGTTCATTCCACTGTGGCGACCCCAGATTAATAAAGGGACTTAGCCGAAAAGAAAATGAATGAATGACTGACTATGCTATTTTTCAATAGCCCCAATTTAGAAAAATTAATTGAAAAAAGTCAAAAATAAACTGTTTGATGAAGGAGTTCTGTAGGAAATCTGCCTTAAAATTCTCGCCTTGTTTTTGTTTGTTATATGGAGTTTATTAGTTAATATAAATGTAATCTGGAAGCAAAACAAAGCTGATGAAAAGGAGAAAGTACAAAAGTGAAAATGAAACAGACTTCTGTGAAAACAGGTTTCATTGTGTTGGACAAAAATGTTCTGTGGAACTGTTATTAAGAGCATGCTGAGTCTAATTATTTGAGTGCTTTCTACCAAAGAATGATCCGGCTGCCGAATACAATATGTTTTATGTAACATCAGGGTGTAATTAGAAAAATGCCGAGAGATACTCTTACATAAAACTGAATTATGGTTTTGCTTTAGATGAATGTTGAGGCAGCTTAACGTACACCTTTAAATCTGACATACAGGACATTAAAGTATATTATAACATTTCTTGCTGAAATCACCTATAGGAAACCTAAATATAAAAACCCTTAAATATCCTGAAATGTAAGTAAAATGTCCTGTCCTGTAATGTCCTGTAAATAAAATCCCAAAAAGTCTAGACATGATTGGACATGCATGGTGACGTATGTGCTTTAAATCCAAAAATCATCTGGCAACCAGAAGCTTTTGGCAGTGTATTCCGAACTGATTTCAATGTAATTCCTTGTAAACACCACCCTGGCTTATGGGCATGGATACAAGCACGCACACACACACACAAAAACACACACACTTGTGTATCTTTATGCGGACCTCCCATAGATGTAATGATTTTATAATGTACAAACTGTATGTATTTTTACATTATAAAATTACTTAATTCTGGATTATTTATAAGTTGTTTTTTTGAAAAATGTCCCCACAAGGTCAAAAATTACTGTTTTTGCTATACTTGTGCAGACACTTGTTCCCCACAATATAAGGAACACAAGTTACAGACACAAACACACACACACTTGTACAACTATTTTATGGGGATTTTCATGACTGTATATTCTATACCGGCGAAGCAGTGTTGAAGAAGGTACTGCTGTCGCCTCACAGCAAGAAGGTCGCTGGTTCGAGCCTCGGCTCAGTCAGTTGGCGTTTCTGTGTGGAGTTTGCATGTTCTCCCCGCATTCGCGTGGGTTTCCTCCGGGTGCTCCGGTTTCCCCCACAGTCCAAAGACGTGGTACAGGTGAATTGGGTAGGCTAAACTGTCCGTAGTGTGTAAGTGTGTATGGATGTTTCCCAGAGATGAGTTGCGGCTGGAAGGGCATCCGCTTTGTAAAACATATGCACGATAAGTTGGCGATTCATTCCGCTGTGGCGACCCCAGATTAATAAAGGGACTAAGCCGAATAGAAAATGAATGAATGAATGAATGAATATATTCTATACCCCTACCCCTAAACTCAACCTCACATGAAACATTCTGCATTTTATATTATCAAAACACGTCATTCTGTGTGATTTATGATTTATTTTTCCTCATGAGAACTAAAAAATATCCCCATGCTGTGAGAATATGACAATTATCTAGACTCCATAAGTTGGTTTACCCCAAATTGGGGTCAAATATGGACCAAATAAACATTTTGGGTTGGTACATATTTGAAAAAAAATTGGGTTAAACCAACAGAACATTTTCAGAGTGTATTTAAAATTAATAGATGCAACTATTTAATATTGTTTTCACATATCTTTTTATCATTAGAGGAAACAAGATTCGAATCCCATTATTTAATCACCAGTCAGGTTTAGATAAGATGGTCGTTTCACAATAGGGTTGGTTTTCTTTTTTTCTTTTTTTAATCAGAGCCAATGCTTAACATAATCTAACAAGCAGAACTGACAGGTTTATGGTTCATTTAGCCCCATAACAAACCTAAAGGTCAAGGTCATGACATCAAATGTCACAGCACTTTTTATAAGCAGTGGTTTACAACAAAACCATAGAAACGGGGTTGACTATGTAAGAAGAGCAAACCCTGCTGACAATCAGTGCCCTTGAAAAGTTCAGCTCCTGAAACGAGGATGATGCTGATGATGATGAGGATGATGATGTCTTTATACCAGATGTTTTTCTCAATGGATTTGGGCACGATGCTACAGAAGTTAGGATGCAAGAGATCTGATGAATGTGGCTTTTTTTTTATAAAACCTAAAATGTAACTAATGCTGTATATGGGTCAAAACTAGAAGTCCCATTTTAGTGTCTGCATGACATTAAATTTGCAGAAGAGCAAATAAAAAGTGTCTGGATTCATGTATCAGAAGACTGTTGTGGAAATATCAAAATATACAGTAGATAAAATAGTGTTCCATCATTCTGTGTAGCAGACATATTTAATAATTAGCTATATTTACAAGTTTAGACCTGCATGTTATATTTTATTAAACTTTATATAATTAATTAAATATTCAGAGAACTGGTTAATAGCAAAGTATAACGATTAAAAACAAATTTAAATAAATTACTTGCAAGTCATAGTGTAAACATGCCCGACAAACACTTTTAGCATATAAACTACTTCTCTAAATCACCGTAAAATGTTTGACATTCATTATTATTGCAAATTTCAGTATTTTTATGAAGATATTGTTAAAAAATGTATTACTTTTATTGTTCTGAACATTTAAAACTCAATTGTTTGTCTCTAACCCTTACAAATACAAAATATTAGCTTGTACTTCATTTTTAATCAGAATTTTAATTCTGAATTTAAAAACAGGACTGGAAACTGATGAAATTATACTGAAGCAGGACAACAACAACAAAATATTACATTTATTCAATACTAATTTTGGTTAAGAGGGCTAACACATGTTAAAAAGCTAATCATTCTTGACTTTTTCACTGTTAAAGTCTTTAATTTGAAATATTTGAGTGACAGAAAAGTAAAATGTCTTTATATTCATAATTTTAACAGAATTACAATATACAAAATCCAAAACTATATTCATTTTAAAATATGTAACGTTAGACAAATATCTGACACAACTGACAGTCATGATTTCCTGAGATGCAAAACTAATCAGCTATATTTTTAACACTGAATTTTAAATGTGTAAATGATATGCCAAATACCTTGACTCCTTGTCTCCCGAAGCGTGATGATGATTATTATATTGAGTATCTCCTTCCTTCTTCTCTCACAGCTTCCGTTCACTCATCAGTCCGTCCAGTTCGAGCGCGCATCTGACCTGCAGCGGAAAGTTACTGTTGAATGCTGTAGTGTAGTCCTCCTGCTCATCCCCTTTAGTATCAACGTCATTCATTTACATGTGGAGAGCTGCGTGTACATGCAACATCAATCCCCTACGATTGGTTATAAGAAGCACGCATTCACGTCGTCATCTCAGCCTGTTTGATCATGTAATTGTCGGGATTTCTGATTCCCAGATGATGAATGTTACGCAAGTGTTTGGGTGAGTTTAGAGACACTACTGAGCGTTCAAAGAAAACGCTTACTACTTCCGCAGAAATATGCTTATAGTTCGTGTAACTATTTAGTTATATTACAGTAAAACTATAAAGTGATGTATTTTGGTAAAAGGACAGATAAAGACTTTTAAAAAAAAACTCATCCTTCAGGTTGTTGGTTGTAGATCGCTAATGCCCTCTGCTGCTGACAGAAAACATTACACGCCTTTTATGCTAGGCTACAATCCTCCCACATGAAACAAAACTATAGTAATTTGTAGTAAATACTATGGTTTTTGAAGTAAAGTGTTTGAATTAATCCGCTGTGATAATGCTCTCGTCGTTGTGGTGGTAATACAACAACTATAGAATAATTAACATCACCCAATACTGCAGTTTTATACAACTCTGTAAATGTTACACACAGTTTACTGCAGTAAAAACTAAAGGATGCTTCAGTATTCAGTTTATCTGTTCAATACTAGTGTTTTTGAATTAAAATTAAAGGGTTTGAATTAATCTGTAGTGATAATAATAATATTTTGTTGTGATGGTAATATAAATAGTTGAGGTAAAGTAGATTTTATATTTACACATTCAGACGTTCTCCTTAATAATATAATTTCAGAAAAGTATTTTTTGCCAATTTTAAATAATGAAATCATATTAGCACCAATGGCTATCAAAGTACAGCAATGTTAACAGTCAAATAAATACTGCTAATGTTATTTTAAAGTCATACTTGCATGTTATTTCAGTTATTTCAATATTCAAAGTACCATGGTAAACAAAATAGGGAGCATTTCACAAGTTGTCACTGAACGAATGTGTGGATATACTGTGAAACCATATTTACCTTAATACAACTGAACAAATAACCCAATACTATACTGTTTTCTATCACTAGGTGCATCATAAATTAGAATGTCATTGAACAGTTGATTAATTTCAGTAATTCAGTAGTCCAACATTTCTGTATTAAAAATCCTTTTTTATTGGCCATAAGCAAAACTGAAAGAGAAAAACACTTGAAATATATTTATCTATTGATTCATGTATGATATATGACTTGCACTTTTTGAATTGAATTTGTGAAATTAATCAACTGTTCTATGACATTCTAATGTATGCACATATACACAGTTTAGCCTACTGTAGTAAAACAATAAACATACTACACTTGTCTTCTATCCCAGATGTGAGAGCAACAAATTGTAACTTGACTTCTAGTTGATCAATTGGAAAATTGGTTGAAGGTAGATTTTTCTGATGATTTATTTGTTGAACTGCATTACAATCATCACAAATACTGCAGAAGACCTATTGGAACCCTCATGGACCCGAGATTCTCACAGAAATCAGTCAAGGTTGTTGATCATGGTTTGGGGTTACATTCAGTATAGGGGGATTCATTCAGTGCAAGAGATCTAAAGAGTGGATGGCAACATCAACAGCATGAGGTATCAAGACATTTGTGCTGCCCATTACATTACAAACCACAGGAGAGGGCAAATTCTTCAGCTGGATAGCGCTCCTTCTCATTCTTCAGCCTCCACCTCAAAGTTCCTAAAAGCAAAGAAGGTCAAGGACTGGCCAGCCCATCACCAGACATGAACATTATTGAGCATGTCTGGGGTGAGATGGAGGAGGAGGTATTGAAGATGAATCCAAAAAATCTTGATGAACTCTGGGAGTCCTGCAAGAACGCTTTCTTCGCCATTCCAGATGACTTCATTAATAAGTGATTTGAGTCATTGCAGAGATGTATAGATGCAGTCGTCCCAACTCATGGGAGTCAGACACAATATTAATTATTTTCCAGTGCACCATGACTTTATATTCTATAATGTACATTATTTCTGTTCAGTAACAAAACCTTTGTCTAAGCAAAGTCAGACCTTACTGTCCTAATTGAATAATATATTAATATATAATATATAATAACAATATTTTATTTTGGTAAAATAAGCATAATCTAGAGGACTTTGCTTTTCACATAAGCCACTTTTGATACCAAATGATCGACTAGAAGTCAAATTATTATTTGTTGTTCATAAAACTAGGATAGGCAACAATACTTTTGTCAGGTAGTGTACAGTATTGATTACAGTTTTTCAGTTCACTTTAGTTATACTACAGCATGCTGTATCATTCATTAACAAAGTGTTGTAAACAGTACACTCTCAGAAGTAAAGGTACGCAAGCTGTCACTGGGGTACCTTAAAAGTACGTATTAGTACACTTTACTGTATATTGGTTAAAAAGCACTTCATATTTACTATAAATTACTATAGTATTTTGTTTAGAGAAAAGTTGGGACATTTCAAAAAAGCTGTGATAACAAGAATTGTTTAATTGGTTAATGTAGAAAGAAAAGATTTCAAGAGTTTTCTCTGATCAAATAAATTGTGTTCTGTAAAAATAACAAAATTACTAACCTTACAAAAAACTACTGCAGTAAACTGATGTAAAACTGCACTAGAACAGCAGTATTTAGAAGGATTTACTACAGTAAAATGAATTGCAACAGCTTAATTGCAATATAATGAAGTGACTACAGTTCACCTGCTTACTGTAGAAGTGTTTTAAAAATTGTATAATATAGAATCTCTTCTATAATATTCTCAACAATTGAATGCAGCCAACCTAATAATTTCCACTCAATAAAGCTTACACAGAATGATATATTCAACTTAACAATGTCAATATACTGTACTATGAAAAATGCAGATTTGAGCAAAAATTTGAGCTTTTGTCTTATTTCTAATAATTTAAGTCATCATAAGGCTTCATTGTAAGTTTAGGTTCCTGTGAGCCCTAGACATTTGTTAAGAAACTATACTTTTTATTTGTACTATAACTAAGGTTGTTGGATTATGCTGGTTTCCCAAAGTCATCTGCTGTATGTCTTTTCCAGATATATGTGCAAATAGGTAGTACAGACCATCTTTGACCATTCCAATATGGTGGAACAACATAAGTCCTATAAAAGCTGCAGTTGAGTTAGCTATGTGTCCACAGTAGGATTTTAGTGGTCTACATTATTTATTTATTTTTTAATCTGTCTTGGACGTTTTAGAGGTCTTCATTTTTATTGTATGAATTATATGAGTTAATATTTCTGAATTAACTTAAATCTGATATAATTTTTTTTTTAATAAATCTGTGTACACCATACAACTTTATTTTTCTACATTTATTTATAAGAACACCATATTTTCAACAGTTTTTTTAAATTCAAATTTCTCATGTGAAGATTAAAACTAACTGATGTGTAGTATTATTGAAAGTGCTATTTTCACTAGACCTTACAGTATCTACGTATTTAGTATAATTACAAACTCATTATAATTTTTTTATATAGATTTTTTTTTTGTTTTCCCATAACAGAACAGTAAATTTCTTGGAAATAATTCTAATATCAAGACAGTTATATTTTAAATATCAATTATAATAGTTTAATTGCTACTAATAGGTTTACTAAACAACAAATTAACATAACACAGACCAAATGCTGCTGTAAGTCTGAGCAACCACAAGAATGCGCACAGATTTCATTTAACGGCATTGCCTCTCCTGGAGAACATCAGTATATCACTAAAGTGCTGGGTTCCCCTGGTAGTGAAGTGTAGTTTTGTAGTGGTCAAAGCAACCAAATAATTAACAGCTCATGGAAATAAAAAGTGAACAATTAATTTGTTTTCGCTCTTCTTTTTTTAAAATTATTATTATTATTATTTTGGAGGGGTCTTATGCACTTTTGAAAATGACATTTTCTTTATATATAGTAATTAATACATGCACAACACTGCTGCAGTGAAATGTGTATTTATCAAGATAAAGCGCCCAATTACTGTAGAAATGGCAGTTTCTGTGTTGTCCATTTCTTTTTTAAATGAGTAAAATAATTATTATTTGATTCACTGTTGTTAGATTCTGAGCAGAATTGATTACTATTAACAATAGTAATTTACATATAACATCTATTTTGTAAATGTTTAGGTATATTTCATCACAATATCAAGACATTGGTTGTTCAACGCTAGAATTCACACCTCCCACGCATGAGATCTGTGTCCAATGCAATTCCTAAGCAATGCAATAGTTCTGGGTGGCACAGTGGCGCTGTGGGTAGTATGATCGCCTCACAGCAAGAAGGTTGCTGGTCGAGTCCTGGCTGGGTCAGTTGGCATTTCTGTATGGAGTTTGCATGTTCTCCCCATGTTGGCGTGGGTGTCCTCTGGGTGCTCCGGTTTCCCACACAAGTCCAAAGACATGTGGTATAGGTGAGTTGGCTAAGCTAAATAGTCCGTAGTGTGTGTGTGTGTGTTTGTGTGTGTGAGTGAGTGTGTGTGGATGTTTTCCAGTGATGGGTTGCAGCTGAAAGGGCATCCGCTGTAAAACATATGCTGGATAAATTGGCGGTTCATTCCGCCATGACGACTCCTGATTAATAAAGGGACTTAACCGAAAAGAAAGAAAGAAATTAAGAATGACAGTAGGATTTTTTTTATTAAATTTTTTTTAGAAATGATTATAATACTCTCAATAAATGTCAAATCTACTTCTTTCAAGTTTAAAGATGTACCTTTGCTCCTAAATATGTATCACCAGACAACACTTGCCAAACGTCGACATTTCACAAGTTGACATATTTAGTATTGTCTCTGAATCATTTGACAATAGCTTGAGTTGGGATAATAAATTTACGTTCATTAACTAGCAGCCTAATTTTATTGTGCATATTTAGCATTATAATTAATAATTAGAAACCACAGGTAAAACCAAATTAGTTAATATTTATTATAGTACAAATTTAAAATTATCACACAAAATAATTTTAAAAAATAATTTAAATAATCAAAGCAATTTTAAAAATCCACATTTAAACTTTAAAAATAATAATATAATATTTGAAATCAGTATCCCACATTTCTGCAACTATACCATGATTGTGGTTGGTGTTTCTACTGTTAAATTGGAATTGAGGACTAAAAACCCATCTAATTGTTACTGTGAATCTCAGAAGTCTGCTAACAAACACTGTCAGCCCACTCAAGTGTTTCATTTATTTATGTACAGTACACACACTAAATCAGAGACATGAAGCATTATTTAATTCTTTAAATTTATTTTGCAGTAACCAGTTGAAGTGATTCTCTTACAACATGAATGTGATTATTTGATTATATACTGTATGTTAGAAGAAAAGCCATCGCTTATTAGGAAATGTATTTACAGTAAAACATAAATGCATTGTTTATTTCGCAAACCTATTGATTCCATCAGACTTTGGTGAAGATGATTTATCGTAAGCTAACAATGATAATGGACAGACTTTGGGGTGAATAAAATTTATTTACATAATTGTTTTCATGTTTTCCCCTTAATGCTGTAACATCACAGATTTTATATGTAAGTTTTGTTATTTAATTTTTTTCAAAATAGATAACCTCAAACAAAACAAATGCCTTAATATGTAATTTTGTTAATAGCCTTTAAATGTCACACGTATTGCAAGTTGATTTGTGAATGGATCTATTTAATTGAGGTTTGCGTTAATATTACTGAGTTTGCACTGTAAACAATATTCCCAATATAACAGTTTTACAATAATGCGCACTTACAACCCACATCAAATCATAATATAATTTGTTTTCATAATATTTCTTGTACATACATAATTTCTCTTGAAAGCTTCAAATCTTTATTAGCTGAACAATACTCTCTGATATGTTCACAAGTACGAGTCAGCACTCTTTTGCTAGATAGCATTACAATTCAGCTGGCTTATATTATATATTATAAGAGAACACTGAAACATACATTCAAAAGCATAAAATCGACTCAGCCACATCTCGCATTCATTTCCCCCCATTTTCATCTGTTGAGGAATCCATATGTCTTAGCGTTGTTTCTGAGCTTACTATTGTGACCTCTTCAGTTGTTGCCACACTGTCAAAAAACCTCATTTTCTCAGTGTGTACCGTGTCTCTCAGTCTGCGAATAGAAGAAGCTGTTTCATCAGAAATGGGTTCTGCAGAGTCTCCTTCAAAAATGCGTGTTCTCTGCGTCACAAGTATCGTTTCTTTATCATCATGCAGCGTTTCCTGTACAACATGCCTTTCCACCGTTGTGCGCATCCCACTTTGCACTCTGGTTTCTTCCACTGTGAGCACAGAGTCTGAGCCTAGTGTTACTTGTAAAGGCGAGGTATGAATTCCACGGCCATCTATATTAGTTAGAATTGCAGCTTGCTGTGTGTCTGGTACAGCTTGTATGTTCGATGTGATCACATGAATTTCCCCTGACATCTGTTTTTGAGTGTCAACTGAGGTTGAGGACATGTCAGATGAAAATGGGATGTTGACTTTCTCTGGCTGGTGAGGCTCCATTGATATCAGTTCACATCTGGCTGTGGATGTCACAACATCACTTTGGACATCATTGATGCCTACGGTGGCAGTGGGCTCGGCATATTTCACTTTAACTTTTGTAGGAGAGGTCTGTGACAGGGCAATCTGATCAGTAGTCACTGTGGAACTTACATCTGCAAAAGCTTCAGATGACCTTAGGGATAGTGTTGGGCTGATGATTTCCTCCACAGCTTCGCTGAGTGAGCTCTTCTCGTTTTCCTCTTGTGGCTTGCTGGATTCTTTCTCTACATCATCAGGCTTCTCAGCCTGTTCAGTTTGCTGGGTTATTTCTTCTTTCTCTTCAGGTTTTGTGGTTTTAGTTGGTGAAGAAAATGAGAACTTGAACCAGCCTCCTTTCTCAGTTTTTGCTTGATCTTTGCTGACAGCCGTTTTAGCCTCTTTGACGTCTGCTAAAGCCTCCAGGTGTTTTTCACTTTCTTCAATCTTAGCATCAACTAACTTATCGCTTTCATCTGAGGATTGGCTAAAGCCTAATTTTGGAAATTTAAATTTAAATTTGGATTTTTCCTGAGCTTTTTCCTTCTGTTCTGCTGCTTCCACAGATTTGTCTCCTTCTTCTTGATCTTGCTTGACAGAGGGTTTGTCCAATTGAGCGTCTGTTTGTTCTATTGTGGGGACATTAAATTCAACCTCAAAGCCCCTGAGAACATCCTCGAGTGCAGGCATTGCAAATCTGGGTGATTTTCCAGGTGCTTGTGGATCACCTTTGGGTTCTGTTTTAGCTTCTGGAGTGGCTTTAATGGTTGTGTCATCTTCGTCCTGAGATTTTGTTCTTGAAATGCTAATCTTTGGCATTTTTATAGATGGAAGTTTGAATTTACTTGGGGAACCTTTTTCTCCATCAGATTTTTTGACAGCAGCCTCTGGAGGCTGTTCAGAGGTTTCTTTAATTTCACCTTCTCTGTTTATATCTGTAGACACTTGTATAGGTTTGTTTTCAATATTTAGGTCAGCATTATCTGGTACGTCTGCTTCTACTTTTGCTTTTGCATCAGATGTTTTTGGAACTGAAATTCCAAATTTTGGCATTTTAAAAGCAGGCAATTTAAATCTACTTGGCGAACCTGAAACAGCAGAATCACTTTTCATCTCCATCTCAATCTCTTTTTTCTCAAGGCTGGAACTTCCCTCTAATACAGCGTCTACCTTTGGGACACTTACATCACCTGGAATCTCTATTTCTGGTTCAGTTATCCCAGTTTCAGGTGTTCCTGTCTTGACCTTTTTTGCAGTCACTGTCACCTCAGGACCTTTTACTTTGGGTAATGAAATCCCAAATTTTGGAATTTGAAATTTAGTTTCCAGAACCTCCTGATTAATCTCTTTTTCCTTTATATTGATGCTAACAGATGAGGCTTCAATCTCTGCAGTTTTGCCTTTGATGTCACCAGATATATCCACATTTGTTGTTTCTATTTTGTTATCCACTGAACTAACTTTAAGGTCCTTGATGTCAGAATCACGCTTCGGTGCATCACTAGTAACCTTTGGAGTGGAAATCCCAAATTTGGGTAATTTTATTGTTGGGAGTTTGAATTTAGTTGGAGAGCCAAATTGTGGACTTGTTATTTCAGCTTTGCCCTCTATCTCACTTTCGCCTATTTCTATAGTGCCCTCTGGTAAGGTAATATCGGCTGTCATTTCACTGGCTTGAATATCTTGGGCCTTTCCATCTGATTTTGAAAATCCAATTTTGGGCAATCCAAAGCCTGGCTTCTTCGTTTTAAGTCCCTTAGAACTGAAATCCATTTCTGCTTCAGCAGGTTTGACTTTAACTTCAGTTTGAGGAACTTCTGCTTTGGAAACGCTTATGTCAATTTCTGGACCTTTTAATTCATGTGAAATTCCAAGCTGTGGTAGCTTGAATTTACTTTTTTCTACTTCAAGTTCAACACCTTTAGCCTTTATATCCACTTCTGCTGATCCTTTAGGTAATTTTAGATCTTTCTTGTCTGTAGATAATACATCCGCTGAAACTGTTCCTTCTGTGTCATTCAGAGTTTTTTTATGCACTTCGCTATCTGGATCTTTTATTGTTGGTAGAGCAATGCCAAATTTTGGAATCTTGAATTTGCCATCTTGTTGCTCTTTTTTATCTCCTTTAATTTCAGTCTCAATAGATGGATCTCCTACTGTTAACCCCTTCATGTCAATGGTTGACACTTGTCCGGACATAAATTTCTTATCCGGAAGACTAACTTCAGGGCTTTTGGTGTCAATGTCGGCTGTACTAATATCCACTGTGTCTTTTGATGCTTTGATTCCAAATTTTGGCAAATTTACTGTTGGTAGTTTAAATCTTGTTGATGAGCCAGATGTGTCTTCCTTCAAATCTGGTTCTTGTTCTGGTAATTTAATATCAGCCGATAGTTCTGAAACATCAACATATCCCACCGATATGCTCATGTCAGCTTTGGGCAGTCTCACGTCAATTTCAGGAGTTTTAAGATCTGGTTTTGAAAACCCCAGCTTTGGAAGTTTTACTTTCAGTCCTTCGGAATCAACTTCTGCTTTATCTAATTTCCCCTCAATATGCTGTTGTACATTTACCTTTTCTTTGCATAGCCGGTCAGTCTTTATGTTTATGTCTTTACTTTCTTGCTCCATCTCCTTTACTTTTGGCATGCTAATTCCAATTTTTGGTACCTTGGGTTTACTTCCTGTCACATCAATGTCCACCTCTATATCTTTACTTTCCACATCAGTGGTGGGCCCTTTAATGTCAATATTTACTTCTGTGTCAGTAATTTGCACTTCTCCTGTTTCGGTGAAAGATAATTCTGTTTTTTTGATGTCTACTTCAGCTGTTGAAATTTCTGGTGTGGCTTTTGGATATTTGAGACTAAACTTTGGAAGGTTGATTGAGGGAAGCCTAAATTTTGTTTGAGTGTTTGGATCTTCCTGCTTATTCTCTTCACATGTGACGGCAAGTTCTACATCCTTCTCTTTAACAGGTATGTCACCCTCTTTTATAGACATTTCTGTCTTTGTAAGACTTGCATCAACGCTTTGCCCCTTATCTGGCTTTGAAAAACCAAATTTGGGAAATGAAAAGCTTGGTTTCTTCAGTTTCACGTCAAGTCCTCTCAGATCAACTTCAGGTATATCTGCTTTGCCTTCAATAGACAAATCTTGAGTGTCAACATCAAGTTGGGGTAATATTATTTTTTCTTCTTTTGGAAGAACATCAGCTTCTCTTGGTGTGATGTTTACATCTGCCTCTTTTTCCATTTTTACTATTTGACCCGCCACCTTAATGTCTGATTGTTGAGTAGTAATTTCTATAATACCTTTATTTGGTGATGGTAAACTTACTGTGCCTTTTGAGGTTTTGACTCCAAATTTTGGAAGGTTGACGTCTGGCAGCGTAAATTTAGTTGGGGAAATAACAGTAGTTAGATCTTTCTGTTCAGCCTCCCCTCCTGGAAGTGTAATTTCTGCTGTTTGTTCTTTAATTGGTACAGTGGTGTCTGGTATGGATACTTCAACCTTATGAACACTAACATCTGCTTCTGGAGTTGCAGTGTCTGATTTGGAAAATCCAAATTTAGGGAATGAAAAGCTTGGTCTCTTTCACTTTGACTTGAGGTCCTTTGGAATCAACATCAGGTGTGTCTGTGCTGCTTTCAACTTTAGCTTCAATACTAGGTGGTTTTACTTCTAATTTGACATCAGGTTTTGAAATGTCATGTTTTATATTTGCTCCCTCTAGTTCTGATTCTGTTAGATTAGTGTCTAATGCTACTTTTTGTGATTTAACACCAAATTTTGGGAGGCTTATTGAAGGGAGTTTAAACTTTGTTGGAGATCCAAAAAATGTTGAACCTTTTTGTTCACATTCCACCTTTGAAACATTAATATCCACATTTGCTTCTCCTGGGTCTATACTGCCTTCTGGTATGAGAATATCTGTTTTTTGGGTACTTACTTTAACCTCAGGGGTTTTTACCTCTGGTTTTGAGAACCCAAATCCAGGTAATGTTTTCATCTGCACATCAAGTGTCTTAGAATCATATTCTGGTGGGTGAACTTTCCCTTCAATTGTCATATCTGGTTGTTTGACATCAATTGGTTGTACTTCAACCACATCCTCAGTCTTTGTACTTAAATCAAACCCTTTAACTTTAGGAAGAGCTATACCAAGCTTTGGCATCTTTGGCATTTTTCCCTCCTGTCCTCCAAGTTCAGCATCTTTAACCTTTAAGTCCACACTTATTTGTGCACCAGGAGCACTCACCTCAGGTCCTTTTACAGATATGCCTGCAACTGGCATAATGTTCTCCATCTTAATAGACGGTCCTCCAAACGCTGGTAAGTTCATTGAGGGAATTGTATCTTTTGTTGTGGCATCAATAGTTGAGTCCTTTTGCTCAACACTTGGAGCAGTGATATTCATACTCTGCTCGTTTATTTTCACATCACCTTTTGATTTAGAGAAATCAACTTGCATCAGATTGACATCAATCTCAGGCACCTTGGTATCTGGTTTAGAAAATCCAAATTTAGGAAGTGAAAATCCTGGTCTTTTCAGGTTAATTCCTGTGTCTTTTATATCAGCTTCTTGATCTATTTTGCATTCTAGTTTAACTTTTGGTACTTCCACTTCAGCTGATGGTTCCCAGAGTTCTCCTTCTGGTAAGGAAATATCACCTTCTGCTTTTGATGTTTGGACCTTTGTAAGAACCTTTGGCTGTTGAACACTGCTTGACGATTTCTTCAGCTCTTGACCGAAGTCCATTTTTAAATCTGATGCTTCTATTTCTTTAGCCTTCAAAGTAGTTTCCTCACCCTTTAAATCAGTTATTTCAGGTTTTCCTTTGGAAGATGAAATTCCAAATTTGGGTAGTTTGAAAGAAGGAAGTTTAAATTTAATTGGTGACCCTCCTGTTGTTGTATCATCTTTTGACATCTCTGTTGTGTGCATTTTCAAGTCAGAATCAACATTTACATCCAGTTCAGCTGCTTGGACAGATGCAGATGTTACCTCAAATTCCACAGAAGCCTCCGGTATTTCAGTTTCTCCCTCTGCAATCTCCTTGTAAGGTTTCAGTGTAGCCTCTGTTTTTTCTGTATCTATTTTTGATGCACTCTTTTTAAATTCTGGTCCCTTTAGCTTTGGAAATGAAAATTCAAATTTGGGCATAGTAAATTTACTGCCTTGACTTTCAGGATCAGAGTCTTTTGTCTTTATTTCAGCATATTCTGGAAGGGTTTCTAAAGTTAGCTTTGATGGTTCTGTACCTTGTTTTCCTGTATCTTGATCTAGCAATGTATCTCCTGATGCTACCTTTACTTCATGTGACACTTCATCAGCTTTTGCAGTAGATTCTTCCTCCATTTTTGAAATGGAAATGTCAAATTTAGGGAGAGAAATTGTAGGAAGCTTGAATTTAGATGGAGAATCTGAAGTACTTTTGTTTTTCATCTGAACCTCAAGCTCTGGAGCAGGAACAGTCACTTCGGTCGCAATTTCTTGCTCAGATATACCATGAAGATTGATATCAGCATCAGGGACCTTAGTGTCCGATTTGGAAAAACCAAATTTAGGAAATGATATTTTACGTTTTTTGAGTTTAATTTCACTCTCTTTTTCTTTAGCCTCTGGGATAACTACATCCACTGTACCTGAAGGAAGTTTGGTTTTCATGTCAAGTTGCTTGGCTTGCATTTCCGAATCTTCTAAATCTGTCTTTTTATCAAGATCATGATCTACAAGGCTCATCTTTACCTCTGGTTTAGAAAATTCGTAGTCTGAAGACAAAATCTTTTCTTTTTTCTTTTCACAGATGGCATCAGCAGCCTTATCTTCCTCTGGTTTAGAAACATCAACTTCAGGTTTGGAAACGCTGAGAGTAATGTGCTGGGTTTTCAGTTCAGGCAATGCTGGTATTTCTTCAGAAGGTTCTTTAAATTCCACAGTAGGTTCATCTCTGTTGACCATAGGGACTTGATTGTCTAAGTCTACATCTGGTGATTTTGGATATGAGACACCGATCTTTGGAAATTTAATAGTAGGAAGTTTAATTTTTGTTGGAGATCTTGAACCTTTCTCAGCCTGGTCAGACTCTGGTTTTGATTCTTTGATGTCCGTATTTGATTCTTTGTCCGTACTATCCTCTGGTTTGTGGGCTTGAACCTTTGGAAGGCTTATGCCAAATTTAGGCAGTGTAACCATAACATCTTGCTCTTTGAGCTTTGCTTCTTCAACCTTCATGTCTACACCTTTCAAAGTCACAAAAGAATCCTTGACTTCAAATGAAGGTGCATCATCTTTTAGCTTCACATTTACTTCTGTTTCTGGAAGGCTTACATCAGGTCCTTTAACATCCATGTTTACAACTGGCATATCTTTAACTTTAGATGATTTCCCACCAAATGTTGGTAAGTGGATAGAGGGTAGTTTAATCTTTATTGGTGCACCACCAGCTGTTATATTTTTATCTTCAGCAGCTTCCTTTAAAATTGTGAAATTCACTTCTGGCACTTTTATTTCAACAGAACCTTCTGGAATGGACGCATCAACCTGTGGAGGACTGATATCATCTTTGATATCTGTTTTTGAAATTTCTACATCATGGTCAGTGATACTAGCATCAACCTCTTTTTTCTGAAAGTCATCTACTTTTGGAATACTAATATCTTTAATGCCTACTTTCCCCTCAGGCAGAGACAAGTCAACTTTAGGTTTGCATACACTGAGAGGCATGTCCAGGCCTTTATTTTCAGATAGTGTTGTCAATTCTACAGACAATTTAGCTTCTGGCAACTCAACATTCACTGTAGTGTCCTCTGTGCTGACATCAGAAATATGAATATCAGCACCAGCATCGGTTGTCTTTGGAAGCGAAACACCAAATTTGGGAAATTTAATTGTGGGAAGTCTAAATTTTGTGGGAGATTCTGTTGACTCCTTAAATTCAGCCTCTAAGTATGTGGTCTTAGTTCCAACATCTATTTCGGTCCAATCACCGTCTTGTGGAGGTGGTAGAGTCACATCAGAATCAGATGCTTTAGACTCAGATTTAGAGAATCCAAATTTGGGAAATGATATTTTCCTCTTCTTCATTTTAGAGTCTGTTTCTTTAATTTCACTGTGTGGTAGTTCTGATTGCTCCACTTCAGTTTTTCCAACAGCCTTGATGACGGATTGTTCAGATTCCTCTGGTAACGGATCAGCTTCTTCTGTCTTCCCTTTTGGCAATGAGATACCAAACTTAATCAGCCTAAATCCACTCTCCTCTTGAGCATCCTCTACACCGTCAACTCTCATTTCAATTTTCCCCTTTTCTTTTACAGGCTTTTGTGTTGACTCACTAATTTTTTTGTCTTTGGCTAGTTCAACACCTGCATAAGTTTCCTCCTGCTTTGATTTTCCCTCTGTCTTAGGGATTTTTATTTTTGGAACAGAAACATCTATACTTGGCATTTTAATTGGCCAAGTTTTGTCAGTATCTAAATTATGTCCTTTGGGATCAGTCTTAGATGTTCTTTTCTCAGAATCTAATACAACCTCTATAACATCATTTTCTTGCACTGCAACATCCTCTTGTGTAGAGACTTCAGTTATTCCTTTCACAGATTTACCTCCTATTTTGGGCATTTTTAATTTAGGCAGTTTCTTTTTATGTGGAGAGGAATCTGTGTCTGTGCTTTTCATTTCAGCTTTTGGTTCTCCTTCAACACCCTGTTTTGAGGTTACCTTAATAGCAGTGGTAATACCACGATGAAGCATTTGATCACCCCCTACATCAGGTGCTTCTTTATTTTTAATCTCAGGCACACAGCTTTCCCCTTTTTTAGGTTTTTCAAATGTTGCTTCCTTAGAAGATTGTTTGGTGGCTCCGATGTCTGCATCATAAGATTTCTGTTCAGTTTTCATGTCCTTAATTGCATCACTATCATTTTTAGTTGACATGGCCTTTATTGGTAATTCAATCGCTATACCTGGGAAGCGGATGTCGGGGGTCATGATTCCAAAACTAGGCAAAGATACCTTTCCTTTCTTTGATTTCTTTTCATGCCCTTTTCTGTCAGCTTTGGCATCTGTGTCGGTGTAGTCTTTCACTTGAGTGTCTGTATCTTTAGCTTTTTCCATTTGATTAATGGCTTCCATTCCTGGTATTTCGATATCTTCACGTTTTGGAAGTTTGATTTTTACATCATGAGATGCACTAATCTTATCCTTCTCTACCATTTTGCCAATTTTGGGCTTGTGGTCTGCAAGCTTAGTTTTAGATTGGGCTGTCTTTCTCTCAGCTATAACGGTTTCTTCCAGATTCACTTCAGTTTTGGGTAATACCATGGCTTGATCTTTTGAGAAAACAGGAGAAATACTCTGTTTGTTTGTAACCACTGTGTCAGGTAACTTAATGTTTATTTCTGTGCTCATGCTTGAAACTTTACTTGGGGATCCTTTAGGCGTTGTGGCAGTCTTATCTGTCTTCATTTCCAAAATTGTGATCTCTCTCTGTACAAGAACTCCTGTGATGTCTCTGTCAGGTAATTTGAAAGCAGGGAATTTTGATACTGCTTCCTTTACATCCTCAACATTAAACTCTTCTGCTTCCCCCTGAGCCCTGGATTTTTCTGCCTTTGAGATATTTATTATCTTCTCAATTTTTTGTTCGTTACTTCTTTGAGACTTGGCCTTTGATTTGGCCTTTGTTTTTTTATCCTCCATGCCAGGAATCTCAATTTCCTCCCGTTTCAGCAGAGGCGCTTTGTTTGGATCTCCCTGTCCTATAGTTATTGATTGTCCCTGATCAAATTTTGAGAGATCCACCTTTGGTAGTTTAAAGTTTGATTCAACATCACTTTTTTTAGTTTCTGTTGTATCAATACCACCAGTACTCTTCTTGCTTCGGTCCACTTCCAGAGCTTGTGATTTTGGCTGGGATACAACAGGTTTTGATGTAATTGGTTTCTTTGTGTCTATGACCTTTGAGGACACTTCTTGTTTTGTTTGCATCTCAAATGTTAAAGTGTCTGATGATGCAAACTCTAGTCCGCTTACTGTGTTTGCAAAATGACTCTTTGATGTGGCTATGTCTGCCAGTGGTCCTCTAGTTCGAATCCCATAGCTTTCTGTTTCTAGAATGTTTCTTTCTTTCTTTTCCTTATCACTGCCCAATTTTGGAGATTTGCTTATTGTTCCTCCTATATCAGGCATGTCAAGAGCAATGGCAACTGTTGGGATCTTAATGTCAGTTTCTCCTGACTCTTGTAGTTTCTCAATTATTTCTTTAATTATTGGTTTGCTGTCAGATTCGACTTGATGCGCAGCTGCTTCAGTTTGTGATATTATGTTAGGACTGTCCATAATATTGTCAATTGTTGATGCATCTGAAGATCTCATCCCACTTGTGGAGGATTTTAATAGACTCTCTGTTTCTATTTCACACTTATCCTTTCCTGAAATGCTAACTTTCAGTTCAGATCTCTCTATCTTTTCTTTGCCATCATCTTCAAGAGCGACTGTAATATCAGTAGCCTTTAATGTAGTGTCCAAACTGATGAGCTCTACCTTATTCAGTGATTCAGTCACTGTCAAATTTGGCAATGTATAGTCAATTCTTGCTTTAGTTGAGTCAGTTTTTTCAGCTTCATTCAAAATTTTAGGGCTTTCTATCACATTAATCACTGGCACTTGCTCTTCAGTTATATTCATGATGATTTGGTTGTCCAAGACCTCCATATTGTCTGTTGTTAGCGCTTCTTCATTTTCAGTTTCTTCAACAGACTTGCTTCTGCGTCCTGCCATCTTCATTTTCAGCTTCATTTTGTGCATCTTTTTCTTGTCTTTTCCATCTGGGGATTTTAATGGAGACTTAAGAGGCGATTCTGTGTCACTTGTTGGTGGACTTATTTCCAGTTTTCTCTGTTCCTCTGCTTCTGATGTGCTGTGAGACCTCTTAAAATGTGCCCTGCGACCTTTGCTAAAGGTGGGAAATTTGGGCCAAGAGATACGATCATGTTGCTTTTTTGTCTTCCTTCTACCTCTCATCTCAGGTCCTCCTCTTTCCTCTTCATGCTCAGCCTCCTCGCCCTGTAAACAGAATAAAGAAGTCAGTGAAGTCACTAAAAGATCTCATAGGTATTCTGTAATTGAAAATAATGGACAGTATGATAATTACAATGGTTATATCTGGCCTCATTGTCTCAGCATCTTCCTGGGTTCTCGGAGGTGGTTTGCGTTTTAGGCAGAATGCCACCTTATATGGTTGAGCATGCTCAAGAATCTGGAGGGCGTCTTCATATGACACATTATCAAAGTATACTGTAGCACTAAGTATCTGATCACCTGAAAGGCCAGATGGAAGGACATAAATGAGGATGCAAATGATGCAAGATGGAGGAAAGACAAGTTTAGCTATATTCTAGCTTCAGAACTGGTCTGTAATGTGCTATTATGGTAATCGCATCTCACCTTCTTTTGCGTTTAGATGCTTTGAGGCAGGTGACTCAGGTTTCACTTCTTTGATGAAGATGCCGTCTTGTCCCCCTCCACTTACTACCAAACCCTCAGCACAGACTTCCTTTACAGTCTTCACTATCACTTCTGACTGATCACTTTGCAAGTCCTAAAACAGAATGAAAGATCATTTAGAAATTTGTCTTTTGTTTTTATTATTCATATTCCAATTTTAGGTAAGTCTGACCTCAGTTTGATTCATCTTGACGGAGGAACGCTTGTCAAACAGTGAGCCGAAACCAATCTTTTTGCCTTTTTTGGAACTCTTAGCTGGTGAGTCATAGAACTCACCTTCAGCCTGGCAAAAAAAAAAACTATTAGTTCAGTAGTACACATGTGCCCTAAACCAAAACTAATATACTAGGGATGCTCCGATCGATCGGCCGGAGATCGGTATCGGCCGGTAATCACATTTAATGACTCGATCAGTACTCACTGATCTGGCTGATCTCATGAACCGATCACAGGTGTTTGTTCACAAGTTTACAAGCAAAGGAAGAAGCACGTGCACACTATATATTTTACATCAGCAGTGCTACAACATGTGAGGAGGTAAATGATGTGTGAGCAATCACTGCGCTCGTGTCACAGCAGCTAAATAAAATATACACAGATGTGGTGCGACCTCTGTTTATACAGTTTATTGGCGTGACTCGTGTGAGCAATGGTCTCTTTGTTGCAACCTTTTATATGGGTTTTGAGCTGTTGTAAATGTTAACTTGAATGTTAAATAATATAACTTTTGTAATATACTTATTGCAATAGACAGTAGTTTATATGGCCTTCCTATTTGCGTTTAGGAAAGAAGCAATATATTTATAGATGTGCATTTTAACTTCTTATGCATTGAATATGCACTCCAAACTTTTCTTCAGTGAGACATGTTGAATTCTTCTTCCATCATTGCAATGTTTCTAAATTGCATTATCAATAATTTTTCCTACCAAACATAGCTCCTTCTGACCATGACATTTCCGTACTAAATGGTTATAAGAGACATTTTTAAGGGATTTTATGCAACAATATTTATTAATTCTCTTAGGTAAGGTAAGATCTTATCATACTTGGAGGGAAAATGTGCTTTATCCATTATAAAGCTTCAAGCATCAGAATCGGTACTCTGTATCGGCCGATCACCAAGACAAGAAATCGGTACCGTATCGGCTGCAAAAATCCTGATCGGAGCATCCCAAGAATATATTGCTAAACTCTTTATTTTTAGTATTGTGTAATGTAGCACTCACCGTTTTTGCGTATTTTTCTGTGGTTGGGAATTCCTCAACAGGAGAGGAACCCTGTGGACGAGGTCTTTCCCCTTGTAAAACCTCCGGTTCCTCACATACCTATTACATCACAGATTCCAATCACAGATATTTAAATAATGAACTATTTTAAATGTTTATTTGCAGAATAGGCTGTACTTACTAAATCATCGTCTGTGTCTTGTTCTGGCGCCTTCAGCCTTCGCCCTTCACCTGATATTATAAAAAAAAAAAAAATCTGAATAAGCAATTAACTCTAAAATTGTTCAAATACTGTATGGCCAAACATCAGATTTCCATACAGGGACAGAGAATAATTATTATTTTAAGAACAAATCACTGAAAAGATGTTTACCAAACAAAAAGAAATGTTCTAAAAACTCATTCATTTTCCTTCAGCTTCGTCTCTATTTCAGAGGTAGCTAATATTCAAGCATACTGCAACCCAGTATTGGGAAACACCCATAAACACTCATTCACACACACTCATACACAATGGACAATTTAGTTTATCCAATTCACCTATAGTGCATGTCTTTGAACTGTGGGGGAAACCGGAGCACCCGGAGGAAACCCATGCCAACACGGGGAGAACGAAATCCACACAGAAATGTCAACTGGCCCAGCCAGGACTTGAACTAGTGACCTTCTTGCCTTGAGGTCTCACTCCTTTTACAATTTTTAATTGTAAACATTGAGTATGTTTTTGTGCACATAATGTACGAATCTGGTAGTTATCTGAGCCAAATATACATATTTTATTAGCTTTTTTTGATTTATTAAGCTAATTGGAAAGTCAGTGAGGGATCCATTTTGTTCGAGCAAAACTTCAGTGTCTACAAAAGATGGCAGAGCCATAGACAAGATTTATGTGTGCAAGATTTCCCAGCAGATATTCCCACGGGATCCAAACAGTCTACCTGCTTCTGTTGCTTCCTGTAAAGTGAAGCACTGTATTGATCTGAAGGGGTTGACTTACACTGCCAGCAGAACGACCAACATGAAAATATGTGCTTCGATAGATCCAAAAAAGAACAGTGAAACTAATATGTTTATAAATATCTTCAAATGTGGTATTATTGGAAAAATAATTGTATAAATTATACAACAAAATGCAGTGTAACAAATTAAAGTAGCTTTATGGCATGAACAAATTATTCTCTTGTGCATTGTTTTCCTTAGCTTAAAAATAGTGAATCCCAGTAACAATAATACGTTTATTACCTCCTTTCTTCTGAGAACGAATTCATTTCCATTTTCCCATAACACAATACACTTAAAATAAAAGGATCATAGGTGCATGCTGAACACATTTACCATGAGCCTCCGTCTGCCCTGTCCATTAACATGCACTTTCCTGTAAGCACTTATCAAGTGGCAGTGAAACACATTGATTTATGTTCATGTATGCAATGTACAGTAGCACTTGAATAGTACACTCCAAAAAATAGTTCCCTGGGTTAAATTCAACCTGAATTTGGGTTAAATCTGAATAGAAACAACTGGTTTAAAAAAGTAATGTAAAGTAAATTTAAATTTAAGAGGTTAGCTTTCTTCATAGTTGACCCAAATGTGGGTAGAAACTACATAGCATTTGATTACACTTGGATGTTTATCCTATATTTTTGAACATCATAAAATATAAACTCATGATTTTACCATGGTGAATTTATGAAAGCATGGTGAAAGCATCGACAGCTCAAAAAAGTAAATAAAAAACAATAGTACGCAATAAAGATTATCAAAGCGAGCAGACAGCTTATCCCATGTTTTTGATGAAAATTAATGTCATTAATCTATCATGTCAATACGCTGATGCCAACATTTACAGCTTTCACGACACACCCTTAATCTTAAAAAGGAAAAACAATATTACGCAAGTGTAGTCCACAATTGAAGGCACAATATGTATGATTCTTTTCATTAAAGTCTTTCGAAATTTTATGAACAGTGTTATATATTTTGCTGACTTTATACATCATCCAAAATGTTTATAATTAAAACAAATATAATTAAAAAAGCAAGTTTAATTAGTGACAAGGGTCGTGTACTATGCCGACATGCTACTGATGTCAAACATCCTCGATTTTCAATTTGGATTTGTAGAAAACAGGGAAATGCCTGTCAATACATTTTAATATGTTGTATACAGCACAGAGCAGCATTATAAAAGAAACCCTAAAATGTTCATTCATTCATACATTTATGGCTTAGTCCTTTTATTAATCCAGGGTCGCCACTGTGGAATGAACCACCAACTTATCCAGCACATGTTTCACGCAGCGGATGCCCTTCCAGCCGCAACCCATCTCTGGGAAACATCCATACACACTCACTCACACTCATACACTACGGACAATTTAGCCTTCCCAATTCACCTGTACAGCATGTCTTTGGACTGTGGGTGAAACCAGAGCACCCGGAGGAAACCCACGCAAACAATAAATATAATAAAACAGTGCTGCCTCTTCTCCATGTAATCACAACTAAAAGATCAGGTTACAGCAGCTATGAAATTAGATCTCTGTAAATTTTTCATGTTCAAAAATGTGTGTAGATAGATAGATAGATAGATAGATAGATAGATAGATAGATAGATAGATAGATAGATAGATAGATAGATAGATAGATAGATAGATAGATAGATAGATAGATAGATAGATAGATAGATAGATAGATAGATAGATAGATAGATAGATAGATAGATAGATAGATAGATCTTTTTTTTCGGTGCTTGTTTAAACTGCTTATGTAAAATGAGCTGAAACAACACAATTCTTGAGATTTTTTTGGGGACAACTTAATTGTTGTGGAACATAAATTGTGTGGAACCAGGGCCGGCCCTTACCAATTTGGCGCCCCAGGCAAGATTTCAGGCGGCGCCCTGCCGCGTCACAGTAAATTCCACTGGTAGTGTACAGTCTAATAATAAACACGTGACTTAAAGAATAAAATAAGATGAAATAACATACAGGTAAATGAAAAACCTAGAGAGACATGCATGATGTAGACCAGTGTTTCCCAACCTTGTTCCTGAAGGCACACCAACAGTACACATTTTCAACCTCTCCCTAATCAAACACACCTGAATCAACTCATCAGAACATTAGACAGACTCCAAAAGCTGAAGTTAATGGGTCAAATAAGGGAGACATCCAAAATATGTCTGTTGGTGTGCCTCCAGGAACAGGGTTGGGAAATACTGATGTAGACTATACTGTATAATACACAATGTGCTATTTCTGATATACAAATTATATTAGTAATTCATATAACAATTAAAATTTCATTATCATTACAGTGATATTTTAAGTAGTGAATGCAAAGAATGAGTAAACTTCAGTATAATATGTCATGTGGGAATACTAAGCAATGCTCTAACATTAATGATGTGCACTTTAACACTGATGTAAAGTTTTTAATAAACGCAGTTTAAACAATATGAACTGTAACACAACAAACAGCTAGGCTTACAACTATGAAAAATGAAGAGCAATTTGATCAACTATTACAAGCTGAAAAAAACGTCAGGTAACCATGTCAATGCAATTAACGTTATAACACCTGCTGAATAAATCTAATATTTACACATATGCCTGAGGAAGGAATGATGCGGTAGTTACATTACTATTACTATTTTACATAACATCTATGCCCTTCCATAACAATAGCTGACTTTAGAACTAACAGATAGCACTAGCTATTTATTGATTAGCAAACGATGTTATGCCATACCTGTCAACATTAAGATGTAAAAATATGAGACAACAATTAGATTCAAACAACAAAATACATAGCAAACATTAGAAAATATTGACACCAAAATAAAAGGTTTAGCTTTAAATCAATGCCCTATACTGAAATTAAATTAAGTTATAAAATCTTGTTCACGTTTTATTCGCTGTATTTAAATATTAATTAAAGTTATTACAGTTATTTAGTTAAGAGCAGCAAATTAATCTCTCGTTTTGTTTTGTTTGATAACAGAGGTGTCACTTTAAGAATGCACATAGGCTAATGAAAGCATTCGATTAACCATTTATGCTCATCTAAGAGAAAAATTGGTTGTGTTTAAAATAAAACATCCAGAACGCACATGCTCTTTTATATTATTAAGTGTATTTGTCTATTTAAAACAACCAAATCCTCAAAGTATCCCAAACTTTCGCTCCTCTTTAAATGGCGTGTACAGAAGCTGATCTGGGATTAGTTTATCAAACGGAGTGCGTCCATCAGTCAGCATGCATACACTGATTCACACACACACATATATACATATATACATACATATATATATATATATATATATATATATATATATATATATATATATATATATATATATATATATATATATATATACACAGAGTTTGACAAATATTGCAGCTGTTGGACAACATAATGTACATTCTAGGCTTTTTAGGTGAGAATGTAGTTGTTTAGATTGCAACTATGCAGTTTATTTATAAGGATGGTGCCTAGTTTAAATATTCATAATTTCAGAGATTCAACACGTTGGCAGCCATCAGCCTGTCATACTAAGCAGAGCAAAGACGGTTGACGCACTGCCACTAGATGGTGACAGTGCCCACCTAGGGGACAGTCCTTTGGGGAGAAAAACTAAGTTTCAAACTATAGCTGAACAAATAATTATAAAACAGGTAAGTGACATTCTGAATTGATCTCTCTCTTTTGTATTTTGTAGTGCTGTTTTATACCAAAGTAATTTGGTAGTGTTTGCTTTGGCTTTTTCAGGGTTCATTATTCTGATCTCCCGATTGCAACAGATAAATACTGGGATATCTCTGTAGACTGATGGCATTTTATGCCGTTCAGCCTTACAATCTTAAAATGTGAGCAAAATCACCTGTTTTGTCATCACTTTAGATATTACGCTAGAGAATCATTCAAATACAAGCTCTAAAGTGATGTTGGTGAAGTAGCAACGGTTACTGCTGTTATGACGGTCAGCTGCAGATGTAAATGAATGGCAAAAGAAAGTAGTTCCTCTTACAAAAGGATTTTTGAGACTCTCAATGATTTATTTATTTTATATATATATATATATATATATATATATATATATATATATATATATATATATATATATATATATATATTTATATATATACACACAATTATGCCCTCAAACTGTTGTATAAACGCAACATCACACTCGTAGCAGCCTGCGGCCTTGAGCCAACTTACGCCTCCCACCAGTGTTGATATAAAGCCATATTGCACTGCTCTTTGTGTGATATTGCTCTTATATATCTCTTAAATTTCTCTGTTTCCCCTAAAATGCATAATAGTCACAGGTTATTATGGATAAACTTTGAAATTACAAACTATTGTACCTGATCAACTATGTGTGCATGCGTGTGAAGAGTTCAGATGCAAAAGCCTCTAAGTGTCACCTGAAATTTTCTTTCAGAATTAGAATTTGACTTAGGCTCCTGTCTATAAGTTTAGCAATTTCATATTCATGGCAAATAATAATTTGTTTTCATTGCCTCAAATATATAATAACTGAACATAAACATTGGAGCCTGAGAAAAATACATATTTTAAAAGAGAATTTCAGATGGCAGTTATATATAATATAGGCTTTGTATATAATTCTGATTGTTAAATCCACCATACTTACAATTTTTCAAGCCCTGTTGAAAAAGAAGAAAAATAAATGCTTAAACTGGGTGTGTGACAGGTATGGTATGTTAGGGGTTTTGCTTAAGGGAAAAAAAAATTATCAAACTTTTTTTTTTTTGTCAAATGAGAAGGTCAAACGAATACGAGAACCCATTTATTTGCATGTATTATATACTGTTAATTGCAATGATTTTGATAGTGGCTTAGGACATCTGAAGTACACCGAAGATGCGTATAGAATATATAAGACTGGGGATGGATGGAGCATTTTCTGCATGATAAACAAGTAGAGGAGTAGCAAATCTGTGGTTTTGAAGTAATAGTGCTGATCAGCAAGTTTCAACAAGATTTCTTTTCTGGCTGCCGTTGTAGCTAAACAGGCTTAAGATGTTTTTTAGAGTTACAATAAAACACTTTAGTATCTCCCAAAAACCAACACTGCATAGAACAGGCCTAAACAAATCATTACCAGTATCATAAATATGTGGATTTCTTTTTTTATTTCTTAAAAGCCTCCAGGCTAAAATGCGTCCAGATTCCACAGTAAAATGCATGAGAATGTTTTTATTTTTTTGTTTGTCTTTAAAAAAAAAAAAAAAGCATAAGCATAAGCAGTAATAATAATAATAATCATAATTTGTAGATAATTTTCATTTTTATTAATAAATTTAAGAAATGGAAATGTTTCAATGGAACATCTAAATTATTATTTGGCAATACAATTCAAAAATCCAGTAAATAATTTTTAAAAAGTTACAGTAGGTCTCTGAAATAGTGCACACACTAAAATATATTGATATTGGTGAAAGAAAAATTGCTAAACATTTCAAATATTGCTTTATAAATTATCCTGGACCTCTGCTGGTGAGTGAGGGGAATAGCTGGGACCAAGTGGAATAATTTTTACAAAGTTAATAAATTAAAACTCTTACGTTTAAAAATGTGTCCATTGAACATTACTGGGGAAATCATTTGGAAAAGAATTAGAAAATTTACAGTAAAAGCTAATAATCTTCAGTTGTGTTTGTGTGTGTGTTAGGGCTGCACAATATATCATTTCATCATCGATATCGCAATGTGCGAGTCTGCAATAGTCACATCCCAGGCATCTGCAATGTTGTTGGAATTATAGTTGACCAGACATTACAAGTACAACATAGGGGAGTCATTTCAAATTTTACCTTTAGAGTGAAAGTTTATTATTTGCATTTGTTTTTATGGCCTGACTGCAAGGATTTGAAGCAAGCCTGAGCCATTTGGGAACAATAAATTAAACGTTTGTCGCTCAAATAATAATTGAACTTTATAAAATTACTCAAAATGATATTGGTGTTAATATTATTATTATTATTATTATTATTATTATTATTATTATTATTATTATTATTATTATTATTATTATTATTATTATTATTTTTATACAGTGATTATTTAATTTCTGCTTCTGAATACTGTTTGACTCTCCAGAAAATAATAAATAATTGTTTATTTGCATTTTTTTTCTGTTGTACTTAACTATGCTTGTCATGCTTGTTAGCATGCTTGTCAGTTTTATGCAGCTCCCCAACAGAATCATCCCATTTGATCCAAAACAATGAATTCTTTACAAGCTATTCAAGTCATCAGGTGAAATTGCATTTGTATCGCAATATATATCGCCGTGAATGAAAATATTGCAATATTAGTTTTTCCAATATCGTGCAGCCCTAGTGTGTGTGTGTGTGTGTGATTTTTGTCTTAAACTTTACATATACACACACATTTACTGAATACATTACATTAAACTTTTGCGTGTGTTAATGTTAATGAGTCCTAAATCAAAACCAAATCATGTTGCACTCATTCCTGGGCTCACATAGAAATATGCTTGCATTAAATCAGTTTCAAACCTGTTAAAGAAGCTTCAATACCAATAACATGCTAATTCACAATAAATTTTTTCTATAACATATTAAATATCATATTGCATGACGTGGAAGTACAAACACAATCAGTGTGCACAAATAGCCTTAATAAGTAGTCATTTTTACAACACAATTAAAAGTAAAATAAGCAAAAACATGATGTCTGCTGCATTTTAATTATATTAATGCAGCCATCCTCTCCAGCTAGACATTAAAGCTTAAAAATTTTAGGTGGACACCTACCTGATCTGTGGTTTGCTTGGAGAAATATATGTTTCACTGTATTTCAGATAATATTTCAGCGAGTGCACAGCAAGCATTGACAGAACTGCCTGTGGGTAGTTATTGGTTTTAGCTATGAAGATGAAGGGACCTGCCCTTTTTCTAGATTTCTAAAGATATGACACAACCCGGTTTTAGGGCTGTGGTTCTTGCTGATGCTATTGTGCTGAAAAACAAATATGAGAATGCGCAACAATGCTTGCATTCAATCACATGAGAATATAAAGAGAGGTCTTGAGATTTTATAAGCAAAGAAGTGTAGGTGTTTATGTTTATCTGTCCTCTGTGGCCAGGGAATGTTGTCTATGTTTGTTTATATTAAATTTATGTTGATGGCAGTAATTATGAAATTAGTGGATGGTGTAGAATCCACATCGACTGGTTTTTCAGTGAAAGTTAATATGGCATTCATCTGTCAGTGTGTCAGGAGGCTGATGCCCAGATTGACAGGTTACATGACACACCCGTAACCTCATTTTAGCTTAGTTTGTTTAGTTTAGTTTGTTAATTAGCTAGTTTAGTTTAGTATGTTAGTTTGGTTTTAGTTTAGTTTAGTTTGTTGGTTTATTAGCTTAGTAGTTTAGTTTGTTTGTTAGTTTAGTTAGTTAATTTCGTTGATTAGTTTAGTTTAGTTTATTAGTATAGTTTGTTTGTTAGTTTAGTTTGTTAATTTAGTTTGTTAGTTTGTTAGTTTAGTTTTGTTAGTTTGGTTTATTAGTTAGTTTATTTTGTTGTTTAGTTCGTTAGTTTATTTAGTTTGTTATTTTTATTTGTTTAGTTTATTTATTTATTTAGTTCTTTAGTTATTACTTAGTTCGTTACTTCGTTCATTAGTTAGATCATTCAGTTGTTCATTCGATTGTTCATTTATTTGTTTGTTCAAACGGTCATTCGTTAGGTAGATTGTTTGTTTCTTTGTTTCTTCGTTAATTTGTTAATTTAGTTTGTTAGTTTATTTTGTTAGTTTAGTTTGTTAGTTTTAGTTATTTTTAGTTCCTTAGATTGTTACTTTAGTTTGTTAGTTTAGTTTGTTAGTTCGTTAGTTTAGTTATCAATTTAGTTTAGTCTAGTTTGTTGGTTTATTAGCTTAGTAGTTTACTTAGTTCGTTACTTCGTTCATTAGTTAGATCATTCAGTTGTTCATTCGATTGTTCATTTATTTGTTTGTTCATACGGTCATTCGTTAGCTAGATTGTTTGTTTCTATGTTTCTTCGTTAATTTGATAGTTTAGTTTGTTAGTTTTAGTTATTTTTAGTTCCTTAGATTGTTACTTTAGTTTGTTAGTTTAGTTTATTAGTTCGTTAGTTTAGTTATCAGTTTAGTTTAGTTAAGTTTGTTAGTTTATTTAGTTTATTTTTTGTTTTAGTTTATTTATTTATTTACTTTGTTTAGCTACTTATTTCGTTCTATAGTCATTTATTTAGTTTGTTCCTTCATTAGTTAGTTCGTTAGTTAGTTAGATTCTTTGTTCATTAGTTGGTTTGTTAGTGATTTAGATCATATGTTCGTTCCTTAGTTTGTTACTTTAGTTTGTTTAGTTAGTTAGTTTGCTAGTTTAGTTAGTTATTTATTCGCTTGTTAGTTAGTTTGTTAGTTATTTACTGTATATTGTTTGTTCATTCATTTTTTTGTTAGTTTAGTTAGTTAGTTTGTTATTTAGTTAAATCATTTGTTTGTTAGTTATTTAGACCATTTATTTGTTCCTTAGTTTGTTTGTTAGTTTAGTTATTTAGTTAGTTGTTTCGTTAGTTAGTTTGTTCGTTTAGTTGGTTGGTTGGTTGTTTTTTGTGCATTAGTTTGTTCGTTTCTAAGCAAAGACGTGTAGGGTGACTTTGGGTATCTGTAAATAAAAAAAAACTTACTGTGTTGGTTTAGTTTAAATTTGAGCTGCATGAAGTAGTTATGATGGTGGTGTACAGTTGAATATGCATGTAGAATTATTAGATCTCATGCAGTTTCATGAATTGTGTTTTTATTCAGATATTTATGTGGAGCTTGCGAAGTTGTCAAACACATATAAACACAGTGTTTGCGTGTGATTCAGATTTTGTCTATGCTGTTCTGAAAAAATCCACCAACAAGAGTAGTTAGTTACACCCAAAATATTTGAGGTTACAGGGACATTTTGTCCTCCGTAAAGAAAACCACTTAGTATTTATACTGTTATGGTTTCCTGAAGATCTAAAATGCCCAAATGTTTACCATAAGAGCTGTATGTTTAAATAACTGCTCTTAGAATAAAATGAAATAATTAATTTTATCATAACAAACATATCACTTATTTAAATTCATTTATTTATCTTCCAGTGATTCCAATCCCTCATAAATTTATTGTATTTATTCTGAACAATGATGGAAACCAGTAACAATAAAAGTCCATAGTAGATCATAGGTTTTCAAAATATCTTCTTTTTTGTTCAAAAAAAAAAAAAAAGAAAGAAAGAAAGAAACTCAAACAGGTTTGAGATAAATGAAAGGTAATGATAACGGAATACAAATAATTTGGTGAACTGTACCTGTTACTGAGCTGGACATGAGTGCTACTTGAAAATTGTCAGAGAAATTTAGTGTTAAATTAGTGTTACTCCCTAATCAAATATTTGCTCATAGGTTGCTGCTGTAAAAGTGATAAGAAGTGTTTTAAGTTTCAGAAAAAACTAATATACAGAATGTAGTTTGTATGATTATCATAGATAATCCTGTTAAACTACTTCAAGTAGAGAAAGTTCATGCAACTGTATATTTACATATGGTTTTATGATGTTATGTTTACAAAGGATTATGCTTAGGTGATTTTATTTTGGTGTTTGTTAATAATCACTAATGTTAGAAACTTTTGTTTGGACTTGTGTTATAAAAATATTCATTAGCAAATGCTATGTGAATGTATTAATTTCTTAATCTTTTTTTTTTGGTGGAACAGTTGAAAGACAGCTCTTGCGTGAACACAGCTCTGCAAAGAAATAAGAACATTTAACATCATTTTTGTGCTTCGTTTAATTTAGTTTTACTTTGATTTACAAAAAAATCTATATGTATAATAATATAATGTATAATTTATTTTATATATTTATAATATAATATATATTTATTATTATAGTTAAAATAAATTACTTTTAATTATTTTTAGTATTAGTTAATTAGCAATTAGTAATAATCTGTCATTTTTAACGACTAGTAATTGCCTTTGAATGTTTTAAGGGTGTGTGATCAGTTACAGTGCTTTGACCAATCATAAATCATAGATCTTCAGAACAATGCACATAAGGATTTACCTACATAAACAAATGATATCATCAGCAATTTGTATTGGAATGTCATGCCTTTGCCTACATTTACTACAAAACACCTAAAACATGTAAGTTTATTCTATTATTTGATATTGAATGGGACGTAATGCTTTGAAAAGTACTTGATCCTGTTCAGAAATCACATTTTCAATCACAGTCCATTTTAGTCGGACCATCCTGATTTTTGCCATTTTCCTTGAACATCAACAATTCACATGTTGTTTGTAGAAGAAATGGTGAATGTATTTGAAGAATGTTTTTTTTTTTAGCAATTTGTGTGCTGTTCCTAAGTGAGCTGAAAATTTCAACATACAGTAATCAGCCTGGTCTACACACTTCTCTGAATGTTAAGACTTCCATTATACATACAACACAGATGGATACGCAAATAGTTGTATTTGAACTGAAATGCTAATGCTTTGGTTGTAGAGTTATTACGTAACGTAATTATTAATCATTGGCATTAGCCTTTTTCCTATTATTACAGATATGTCGATAGCTTTAATTGAATCCAATATCGGCTAATTAATATCAATATACGCTATTATTTACCTGGTAATCAAACCCACAACATGGGTATTTTAGCACTGTGTGAGCTATTAGCAAGAGTATTTCATAATAAAATGTTGCAGTTGCACAGGATTATTGTTAGGTGGCGACAGAAGTGAATAAAGCTGACATGCACAGCTTTATTCTACACTGCCTTGTCTGAACATTCAGAGATGTGTTGACCAGACTGGTTCTCTGTAAATTGTCGACTTGCACTTCAAAACAACATGCAAATCATATTGCATGTGACATTTTAAATATGTTTGGTTTCCATCAGAATATGTGCACAAATTGGATTTTAACTGCCAGACTGAATTTAGCAAAATTAATGTGATTATGTAGAAAATCACAAAAAATTACAGATAAAACCTGAATTTGGAAAACACCTATACAGAAGATCTATATATACACTAAAAATTTCTTGCTGCCTTCATTTTTTTAGTTGAATCAAATTAACTTGTTATCTCAACTTCAATCAATACATCAATAAAACTGACTTCAAATATTAAGTTAAACTTTGTATAACTTAAAAAGTTGCTGAGACCTGATTAACTTATAAAAATAAGTTAAAGCAAAACAAAAAAAAATGTTGTCTTGACGTCTCGTCAGTAAATGTTTTACAGTGTTTGTATGGACATACATAAAATAAAGCAAATATATAATTAAACACGTACATATTTGTTATTCCAATGGTTGAAAAAATGTAATGAAAGCAGACGTTTTTGCAATATTAAGAAATATTTGTTGATATATTTTATATGTGAACTCCAAATATGAACTTGTATGTCATACTTAAGATTTGCATATAAAATAAATCAGCTTCCAATGTGGGGATGAGGTTGTGAATTAATTGATTAATTTAAATTTTAAGATATAATAGAATTAGCAAAGTCTCTTTTTTTTGTTATTTTTTTTTTCTTTTCTTTCTTTCTTTTGTTTTTCAAGTTCATATTTAAATTACACATAAAATATGTCATAAATGCAACATATTTTGAAATATTGCAAAGATGACTGATGTATATTTGTTTCTGACTACTGGAGTTACAAATATGTACATACATGTTTAGATATAAATATTAAATATAATTATATCTGTCTATCCATCCATCTATATTTCTGTCTGTCTGTCTGTCTGTCTGTTTTTAAGTATATCTGTATATCTAGATGCTAAAATATTCTTGCTGCCTTGATTTTTTTTAAGTTGGAAAAATAATCAACTTACATCAATCAGAGTAAAAATAAAAAGTGACACTTTGTATAAAAGTGTTGAAGCCTGATTACTTATTTGTTGTCTTGATGTTTTTTCATTAAATGTTTTACAGTGTACATTAATAGAAACATAAAATAAAGAAAATATATAATTAAATATATGGATTCAAATGGTATATATATATGTAACAGTTGAAGTCAGAATTAATAGCCGCCCTGAGTTATTAGCCCCCCTGTTTATTTTTTTCCCCCAATTTTTGTCAACTCATTTCTAAATATAATAGTTTTAATAACTAATTTCTAACTTATTTATTTTATATTTGCTATAATGATAGTAAATAATATTTGACTACATATTTTTCAAGACACTTCTATACAGCTTAAAGTGATATTTAAAGGCTTAACTAGGTTAATTAGGTTAACTAAGCAGGATGGGGTAATTAGGCAAGTTAACGTATAAAGATGGTTTGTTCTATCGAAAAATCTATCGAAAAAAATATAGCTTAAAGGGGCTAATAATTTTGACCTAAAAATGGTGTTTCAAAATTAATAACAGCTTTTATTCTAACCGAAATAACACAAATAAGACTTTCTCCGGAAGAAAAAGTATTATCAGATATACTGTGAAAATTTCCTTGCTCTGTTAAACATCATTTGAGAAATATTTAAAAAAGAAAAAAGGGCTAATTATTCTGACTTCAACTGTATATATTGTAGATAGATAGATAGATAGATAGATAGATAGATAGATAGATAGATAGATAGATAGATAGATAGATAGATAGATAGATAGATAGATAGATAGATAGATAGATAGATAGATAGATAGATAGATAGATAGATAGATAGATAGGTAGATAGAAAAATAGAGATTTTTGCAATATTTAGATATATATGTTGTATATATGACATATTTTATAAGTATGAGTGAATTCCAAATATGAACTTGTATATCTAGCAAAGTCTTTGTTTTCGCATGGTTGAATTTGTAAGAATGCAATGTTAATGTAAGTCCATAACTTCTGAAGAATGCCGTGTAGTATATTTCATGTTTCAGGACATTGCAAATCGAGCTGTACAAACCCAGGGATTTCCCAGCTACTGTTTCTTTATGTTAGCACATCACCCATGACCAAGATTACGAGCATTAGAGCTTGTTTTTCTGCTCCTGTGGCCATATGGGCCCAGAAATCTGCCCCTTCAGCACACTAATATGCTTAATTAGCTGCTCAGCAACTTATAGGGAGCAGGAACATTAATGCTCAAGTGATCATAACATCATACACAGGCCTCTTTCACCGTCAAACGGGAATGACTTGTTTGTATTCAAAATATAATTGAATTTCAGGGCCGGAGAGAGAAGATGAATTGGATTTTCCTCCATATTAAGAACATGGGACCTAGGTCCCTCATGTTTCCAATCAATCACAAACATTAATTGACGCATCGATATGCCAAAGACATAACAGCTTTAGGATTAAAGCATCTTTATACAGCAAAGGTGACAGAGAAACCAAACCTGAAGTGGCACACATTTACAAAGATGTGTATTTTCTTAAACCAGAAATGCAGCGTAGTGTTTTACTCTGAATTCTGAGCAATTAAAATTTTGTTTTAGCTATGGATTATGGATGTCAATTCAATTCAAGTGTATTTGTATAGTGCTTTTCGCAATAATTATTGTTTTAAAGCAGCTTTACAATAGGTGCACACTACTGCTTTACAATCATATGGAATCAATCAATCAGAAATATTAAGGTTATTAGTTACCATAACTTTATTTGTCACTAATGGCTGCTGGTTTTCAAAATTCTTGTTTTCAATAGAGAAAATAATACTAATAATTTTTGAACATTTAGAACTACTTGTGTGTGAGAAAATGGTGAATCGAGTTTTATTTTTGGGTGAACTATCCCTTTGATAGTATTGAAAATATTCATTATTTACTTAAATGTTGCTTGGACCCCAACTTTGGACCCCAAAATGTTATTCAAGTCATACAAAAACAAATAAAATTAAAATGTACTTTTACTCACCCTCAAGTGATCTTTCCTTTGTTAAACCCCAAATAAGACATTTTGAAGAATGTAACTTGCAGCCATTGAATTTTTTATAGGAAAAATACTTTTCAAACTATCTTATTAAGTGTTCCACAAAAGAAAGAAACTCAATTGTACACTGTAAAAATGTACAGCTGTAAAATTTACAGTATTACTGCCAATTTTGGTTGCCAGTAATACTGTAAAAATTACAAGTGCACTGTAAACAAACAATTACAATTGTGGTCTAAAATTACAGCAGTTGAAATTTTTAATTTACAGTGTGGTTGTATAATTTGCCAGTAATACTGTAAAAATTCGCACTAGTACTGTAAAATTTACAAGTGTGCTGTAAAATATTATTTACAGTTGTGCTGTAAAACTAGTATTACTGCTGGCAATAATGTAAATTTTACAAAAAAAAAATACAGTGTAGAATAAATGATGACAGACATTTAATTTTGATGTAAACTATTGTTTCAAAAACTTTTAATATTTCTAATGACATAAAAAACAAGGTTAACTTTATGGAGGCACATTACTGGTTCAGATGTGATGTCTCAATACACACAAACTTTCAGGATTTGATGCTTGTTTTACCTGCTCTTCACAAACAAATACATTTTATGTAATTATGTCATAAAAAAATCATAAAGCCCTGCATAATACTTTATTTTAACGTGTCCTTGTTATATGTACTTACATGTAGTATAGCAATTATAATTAATAATGTATTATTACATGACACTAACCCTCAACTTAACCCACATTCTTATCCTAACCATATAGTAAGTGTGTAATTAATTAATATTTCTCAACTGTATAGTTAAATAAATAATTATAAAATATATAAATTATAAAATAAATAAGAGATACACTGTAACAATGACACCTTTAATAAAGTGTAACCAAACCTTGTGAATAAGAATAAGTACAAAGATTCTGCTGGTTAGCCACTGATGTTTTCTATGCTATGGCAAATTGTAAATGTAGAAGCTGTGAATCTGAGAGACTGATCCAATCTAGACATGCTGTAAAACAGTCTGCAGTTGGTCTTTTTTAATGATTCACATACCCAGTACTTATATTATACCCAGTAAATATTTGAAAAATAATATATAATAATTTTGTCTTCAACAGTATATTTCTGGATAATTTTTTGTTTTCAATTTTCAGTCCAGAATTGATACAGTTCGCATCCCTGTTTTCATCTCCTATAATGTATGATCATTTTAGTCTGAGAGCAGGCACTTAGGTCCACCTAGTTTCACCAAGGTCCAGTCAATCTAAAGCTTCTGATCATACACCCCACGATAAACATAAGCACTCTCAAATTCATCATTTATTCACTAGCAGGACATTACTGAAACACTGATAGTTGTGACTGTACTCTAAGTGCCCATAATCAATTTTTAATTCAAAAATATTTTACGACATGCGGATGCTCCAAAGACTACGTTGAATAGTTCGGACTGCTGAGCGAATCACTGGTACAACCCTTCCTACTCCCCAAGAACTGTACTTATCCAGAGCGAGCAGAAGGGCTGCCAAAATCACTCTGGACCCCTCACACCCAGCACACTGCCTCTTTGAACTTTCACCTTCTGGTCGACGCTACAGAGCACTGCGCACCAGAACAGCCCGACACAAAAACAGTTTCTTCCCTTAGGCAATCCATCTTATGAACACTTGATGATAATAATTGCGAAACCAACATCACTACTTGCCATACACTTTTATACACATATACACTTATTTAACAACACACTTTACATGCCAATTTGCACATAACAGCTGCACATATAACCTTGTATATAGTAATAAACATGTACATACACTTGTCAATCTGTATATTTGCATTCACTACTTCTATTTAAAAAAAATATATTTATTATCTGTTTTTGTCCTGTGTCTGTAATCCTGTTGCACTGTAGAAGCTCTGTCACGAAAACAAATTCCTCGTATGTGTGAACATACCTGGCAATAAAGCTCTTTCTGATTCTGATTCTCTAATATCTTAGTGCAATATGTCTCTAAAACTATGTTTTTACTATTAAAATACCTCAGTGTGCACTTTACAACATTTGTTTCATTAGTTAATGTTAGTTAAAGCAATTACTAACACTCAAAATATAACTTTTGCTGCTTGTTTAAACTATTTATCTAAAATTAACTAAAAAAAGGCCATTCTTAAGGTTTTGAGGGGACAACTTAAATCTTTGTTTATATTCAGTCCACTTAAATTTGTAAAAACATCTAGGCTAACTTAATAGATTTGTGTTGGAACAACATGAAAGAATTGTGTGGAACCCAGCATTTTTACAGTGAACCTTAACTAAGACTGAACAAGACTTGTACAGCATTTATTAATCATAGTTATAAAAAGTAGTATTTGTTAACATTAATTAACGTACGGTTAACATAAATTAAGAATGAATGACTATATTGTCATTAATGTTAACAGAGATAAAGGCTTTATTATAAATTTATTTATTCATTGTTTGTTCATGTTAGTAAATACAATGGAACCTGATTGTAAAGTGTTACCATTTTATTCTAGCATTTTCCATTTCTTGTTTATTCTGATCCACATCTCGCTCATCATGCACAGTCAGTGTGTTCTGGATATTATCCAAGTCTACGGTCCTCAAAAAGACCTTGAGTCGTGCCCACCGGCATCTGTACTGCCCTACAAAGGCAAAATACAGACATCAACAGACGAAACTATAGAACTATTTTGGATTATTGATTCATCTGCTATAGAAATGTTTTACACATTAAACATCTGAGAATAGTTGAGCCAAATTCATCTGTCACAGGCTCAATTTTTAGTAATATATACAGTTACTTAGTTTTCAATTACGTACAGCACTACAGACTGTAAAAAAAGGCAGGGTTCCACACAATTCACTCATGTTGTCCCAACACAAATTGATTAATGTTACAAATGTAAGTAGATTGAACATAAAACAATTAAGTTGTCCCCAAAAATACCTAAGTATATTGCCTGCTATTAGAAAAACAATAATAACAACAATTTGGCGATTGTATTGTCCAGCCCTAAACCCAACCACTTTCACAATATGTAAAAATTGCATAGTTATAATGTTATATACAGTAGCTAAGGTTCACCAATGCTTAATGTGGTAGAGTTTGGTCTCTACCTTAAAAAAACATATGTACTAGTTGCTAGTTGACAGTAATTGGCACAAGACTGTCTATTATGATCTTAACAAATCACATTTCAAAGTAAAATGACTGTGAAATTTTGATTCTTTTTCATTTTTCCCCAAGTGCTGTTTAACCGAGACATGAAAAACATGATGTCTGCAAAATTGTTGCAAACAAATTAAATGTGTTGAATTTAAACAAAGAAAATTCAGTCATTTTTAACTTAATTTGTTTGTTTAAATTCAGCCCAAATTAAGTGTTTACAAGGACTTAACTTAAATGAAGAGTAAATGAGCAGTTTTCCATATTTTGTGATTCGTGTTTTTATTTTTACCCATTTATTTATGCTTTTGGATCACATTACAGGACCTTGATCTTTATTCTGACAACTTTCAACCATAAAAAAGTTGGAAAAAGTGATTTTTATGAACATTTTTAATAAAGTGATAATAGTTTAATAATGATAATAGTTTAATAGTGAAAATAGTTTAATAAACTAATAGTTAATAGCTTAAACTGCATTTTTAATTACGTACAGCAGTATAAACTATAAATAAAATGCAGGGTTCCACACAATTCATCCATGTTGTTTAACAATTCATCCAACACAAACTAATTAAACAAAAATAAAACATTTAAGTGAATTAAACATAAAACAATTAAGTTGTCCACCCAAAAAATCACATTTTAAAGGGACCTATTATGCAAAATTCACTTTTATAAGAAGTTTAAACACATTTGTGTAGCAACTGTGTGTGAATATAACCAGCCTCTAATGGTAAAAATGTATTCATTTAATTTTTATAATTACACTTCATTAAAAAAAAGTTCCATTGTACATATCATCAGAATGAGAAAGCCCCGCCCATTAGTGATGATTTCTCTCTCATTAGCATAGGACATTAGTCTTGTTTTTAAATCTGCCACTAAGCTGACACACAGGCATTTGTAGCTCCGCCCTCTTTTGAAGAGATCACAATCTCATTTGAATTCAACCAAATTCACCAAAACGGCACATTTAAGATCGACGGCTAAAAGGAGCAGTTATAAAACATTATTTGTGTAAGCTAAAACATCACACACTCACTATAGGGACATCAGAGATTTATTTTACATCTTGTAAAAAGTGGCATAATAGGTCCTCTTTAAATAAGTAGTTAAATAAGTGGTAAAACTAACAGCAAAAATAATTTTTTGAGTGTAGAATCATATGGCTAGTATCTCATCCAGTATATTCCGTTAACATCTTAGTCCTATCCGATGTACCTATCTGAGTGTGACCATAATCGAATCATTTCCTCAGATTGCGTGTTAATGCAATCTCGCAAGCATTCGGTGTCATGGAAAAAGCTGCAGACTGACCCTAACATTGCTGATTCATGCCTGTAGAAAAGCAGCGCACAAGCACATTTGATTTAATTAAACCTTGTGTACGCCATTGTATATCTAGTGATTTAGCTGTCAGGGAGCTGTTGTACTGCAAGATGTATTGGCTGCTCATTGCACCCTGTAAGATTATAAAACACATCGCTGTCATCTCATTTAGGTCACTCTAAGTGTCTGTTTGTTTATCTCAAGACCTTGGAGTTCATGTGAAGGTCAAATTAAAGGAAAATGAATTGGATGAGTCGATTTAAGTTCTTTGGATAAGAGTTTACTTGGATTACAAGTAGAGAAGTCTGTTCAAAAGCTAAAAAGAGCACAACCAAATATTGAAAATGAATAGTATTATCCATTTCTCAGTGAATATAGGCAATGTATGTTGGTGCATTTAAACAGAACAGATTTATTAAACAGATCATTTATTAAAATAATATTTTAGTCACCAAACATATTTAGAAATTGAAAGATAAAACAATTCAATTCAAGCTAAATATTGGAAATATATATATATATATATATATATATATATATATATATATATATATATATATATATATATATATATATATATATATACAAAATGTTTCCATGTTTTTGCTTCTCTTGATTTTTCCTCTTTTTTTTAAATTTGTAATGAAATTTTTTTTTCTGCATATAAATTTGGCTGTACTAGTTTTTGGACCGTGATCGTATGCTGTTTTGTTAGATAAGCTCCAGATTTGGCTTCAGTACTGACTAATGTAATGTATATCCACAAATATAACAATGTATAGCTTCCTATTGAAAATATAAATTTAAAAGACAGAATTGTGAGGGTGTACTTATATATGCTGAGCACCAGGGGCGTTGCTAGTCATAAAGCTCTACTGGGGCACAGCTCCCCCTCTAAAAAATAAAAATTAATAATAACATATGTATATACTGTGTATATATATATATATATATATATATATATATATATATATATATATATATATATATATATATATATATATATATATATATATATATATATATATATATAATATAGTTGAAGTCAGAATTATTAGCCCCCCTTTGAATTGTTTTTCCTTTTTTGAATATTTCCCAAATTAAATTTTTACAGTAATTTTGATAATATTTTTTCTTCTGGTGAAAGTCTAATTTGTTTCATTTTGCGTAGAATAAAAGCAATTTCTAGTTTTTTAAAAAATATTTTAAGGTCAAAATATTAGTTTAGTAATAATTTTAAAAGTGTCCTAGATCGGTTAAACATCACTTGGGATATATTTGAAAAAGAATACAGATTTCAAAAGAGGAATAATAATTTTGTAATAAGTTATATAATCAAATAAATTCTAGAAAATTTTTAATAAATTGTATGATATTTATGTACTGATATTTTTTCAGTTATTTAATTATTTATTTCTTATTTTAAAAATGTGTGTATATATATATATATATATATATATATATATATATATATATATATATATATATATATATATATATATATATATATATATATACACACACTGTATACAAATTGTATATATAAAAAAAAATAATATATATATATATATATATATATATATATATATATATATATATATATATATATATATATATATATATATATATATATACAATTTGTATAATTAAATTTTATAAAATTGTTGTATACAGTTAATTTAAAAATGTATTTATTATTATTAAATATTTATAATTATAAAGCTTATTTTAAAACATTTAAAAGTCCTACTGACCCCAAACTTTGAGCAGTAGTGTGTTTTCAAATTAAATATCACTGAAATCTTTAAATAAATTTTAAAAAATTATAAAATAGTACTTTATTTAAATAAAAGTCCAATATGTTATACTCAAAAAAGGACCTCTTACGATTGAAACATATATCCAAATAATAAAACAATTCCTAAAATCCTGATCTCGACATTGTAAACAAAAATCCCTGCAGAAGCCGTTAATAAAATACTGCATAACTCTATTGACACGCCCACAGCCTCATAGCCACGCCCCCTTTACTGCAGACACACCCAGATCCCTCACAGTGCAGCGTCATCTCAGCAGAGAAACGCAGTGATGCTTGTCAACAAGCTCAGCACCAGTACTGTCCCACTAACACACACTTCCACAGCCCCACTGCAAGAGGTGCTGAGCGCCGAGATAAAAATAGCACAAAGCCTGCAGAGTGAGACAGAGAGAGAAACAGAGAGAGAAGCAGAGCAAAATATAGAGTGATGCCCACCCGTGGCTGATGCATGCCAGTTGGGGAATGCCAGGTGAAAACAGTCGCACATGATGGCTGTCTATCTTGTCCAGTCTTTCAATAGTGGTTCGTCCTGTTTCCTCTCTCTCCCTCTCGTCCTCCGAGGCTTTAAAAAACCTGCTGCTTCCTTTTTCCTCTCAGTCTGCAAGTCCAGATGCAGAGGACAAAATAAATTCGGTGAATGCTGATGAAGATGAAGAGAGATGTGTTGCTCCGTCCACATTAGTTTGCACTCTCTTCTCTGCTGGAATAAACTAATGCTCACTAAAACACTCTAAAGGGAGGTATGGCTGACTTGGGACGGAGGGATGTCCTAAACAATGCAAACCCCTCCTTCGGAGCATCTCACTCCACCCTCATGAAATCTTCTGGCCAATGGCTGCAGAGACGCTCCGGAGCGTCTGGGAGCTGATTGGATTAGGGTGCAAGAAAAACATTCCACCTTTATAGGCATGCGGCAGAGATGCGTAATTGGGTTTGCAGAGAGACAGAAGATGTTTTGATGTGTGCTGGGTGACAGGAGGGGAACTGAGGATACAGTCCGTCAGGTGACTTCACTGATTTGTTTAAGTGCAGCTGTTCACCTGAGCTTCCCTGATGACATTCATGAACTTCTGATGTGTGTGATTTTTTTTTGTCTGTTTGAGGTGTTTGGGGGATGTCATAGTTTTTTTTGTACATGACTCAGACGTTCTGAGGATATGGCCACTTAGTCCACTGCTAAATTATTTATTGTTTCATGTCCAAGAATAAAAAATGAGTTCTGGAAGGATAGCAGACTGTGACGTAAGCTTGAGAGCGACTGATTCGCCACGCTGACTACAGCAGTCATATTTTATGGCATTTGCAGATCTAAATCAGTTTTTTTATTCTTCATATTAGATCACAAATCCAGTATCTTCTACATCTGATAGGTGAATTGGACATTGCTGCAGTCTCCTACAACAATCTCTCATGTATCTCCTCTACACTCTTAAGAAAAATGATTTTAAACAGTAGCAAATTAGTGTTTTTTAGCTTGTAATAATATATCAGAACTCTTTTTGATGCTAAATAGAACAATTTTTATAAATAATCATGTTTTAATAGTTGTTATTTTTCATTATTTTTCATATTAATTTTGGTAATAAGATTATTACATAAGTATTGCGTGTTTATATAGTGTATTTATTGTGTATGGCCACATATTTATTGTGTATCTCCACACCATCACCAGTGTGCAGCATCCACTTCACTATACTGGGGCATTAGGACCCACACAGACCACAGGTTGAGCGCCCCTGCTGGCCTCTCTAACACCACTTTCAGCAACCTAGTTTTCCCAAGTGGTGTCCCTTTCAGGTACTAATCAGACTCAGCCCGGTTAATATTATTAAATTAATATTATTAATATTAGAATTACACTTTTTGTTTATATATATATATATATATAGTACACAGTTGCAGTCAGAATTATTAGCCCCCCTGAATTATTAGCGCCCCCTCCCCCCCCAACCCTGTTTATTTTTCCCCCAATTTCTGTTTAACGGAGAAGATTTTTTCAACACATTTCTAAACATAATAGTTTTAATAACTCATTCATAATAACTAATTTATTTTATCTTTACCATGATGACAGTAAATATTAAAAAATATTATTTGAATAGATATTTTTCAAGACACTTCTATACAGCTTAAAGTGACATTTAAAGGCTTAATTAGGTTAACTAGGCAGGTTAGGGTAATTAGGCAAGTTATTGTATAACAATGGTTTGTTCTGTAGACTATCGAAAAAATAAAATAAAATGGCTTTTAAAAAATTTAAAACTGTTTTTGTTGTAGCCGAAATAAAACAAATAAGACTTTCTCCAGAAGAAAAAATATTATCAGACATAATGTGAAAATTTCCTTGCTCTGTTAAACATCAATTGGAAATTTTTTTTAAATCAAAGGGGGGCTAATAATTCTGATTGCAACTATATATATATATATATATATATATATATATTTAGTTGCAATCAGAATTATTAGCCCCCCTTTGATTTAAAAAAAAAAATTCGGTGAGCATTGACCCATATATATATATATATCGCTGGTTCAAGCCCCGGCTGGGTCAGTTGGCATTTTTTCTTTTTTTAATTTTTACAAAATGATTTTTAACAGAGCAAAGAAATTTTCACAGTATGTCTGATATTTTTTCTTCGGAAGAAAGTCTTATTTGTTTCATTCCTAGAATAAAAGCAATTTTTTATTTTTTAAAAAACATTTTATGGTCAAAATTAATAGCCCCGTTGAGGTAGATTTTTTCGCTAGTCTACAGAACAAACCATCATTATATAATAACTTGCCTAATTACCCTAACCTGCCTAGTTAACCTAATTTACCCAGTTAAGCCTTTAAATATCACTTTAAGCTGTATAGAAGTGTCTTGAAAAATATCTAGTCAAATATTATTTACTGTCATCATGGCAAAGATAAAATAAATCAGTTATTAGAAATGAGTTATTAAAACTATTATGTTTAGAAATGTGCTAAAAAAAATCTTCTCTCCGTTAAATAAAAATTGGGGAAAAAAAATAAACAGGGGGCTAATAATTCAGGGAGGCTAATTATTCTGACTTTAACTGTAAATGCAATTAATCTTTAAGCTACATACATTATCATGTCTTGTGCCCAAATGGCTTAAATTCACTTGAAATGCTTACACAGTGACATTGCAAATCCCACGATGTGACTCGCTATTGCGGACTCGCATTGCGATATCGATGCTGAAGTGATATATTGTGCAGCCCTGGTTGGCAGGTATGGTTTACTCACTTTTTTACATCAAGTAATGGCTTATTACAGTGTAAACTGTGTTAAACCAACAAGTGGTTTCAAAGTAACCAAGCATGTGCACTGTGAATTAAGAGTATGGAGAAAGTTGTAAATGTTATCAATTCTTGTCAAGATGTAGTTTTTATCTGCCTTACACTTAATGTGAATGCTATTATTTTTATACATAACAGACATCTTACTTTGTTACAGTCAAAACAGTATGAAATTGCCTAATAAAGGATTTCATTACTATGACATTTGGGCGAGGCATTACATTGATTGTTCCTTTTTCAATCCAGTTTCCTTCTTCTGTTGAACACAAAAGAAAATATTTTGAAGACTGTTGGAAACCGCTAGCCAATGACGTCGATTTGTTGGATACCAGTTTTCGACGTTCTTCAGAATAACATTTGAAGTGTTACCATGTTTTCCTTGTATGTGTGCATGCACTCTTGTTTGTGGCTCTCCTGTCTTAAGGCCTTGAGTGTTTCATATTTAGCGCAGATGTCCATCTCTCTTTATAGGTCTGTGTCTGAGAAAGGGAGTGGCAGGATGATACTGCATTAGCCACTGGCTGCTGCCCAAGAAACTCCACACCAAAATCAATTTAGGCACTTGAGAAAAACAGAGTGTGCCCGGCCATCATCTTTGCCTGTGCTGCTTCTGCCAAGATCGCAGAGGCCTAGCATCTTCAGCCATTACGCACCACATATTCTGTGAGTTCTGAAATGGTAATTCATACTCCTCATGATTTATAGCATGCATTTGTTGCCACATCTTCAGTGCCATAGACCAAGCTCGTAGATTGGAAAGTTTTAATATGATGGGAATCAAAAACACTTTTTTTTGGGCTAATGCTAATGACATTTCATCATTAATGAATACAGTGGAACCTGTTGCTTTGGCTCAGTGGTTGACTGAACAAATTCTGGGAATTTGTGGCCTCAAACATCAAATAAATAAGTGTATAACTACATAAACATCTGGTGGTATCCTTTTAAAATGTATCATTATATTGATTATTTTCAATCACGTGATGACGCGTGAAATTCAGATGGAGGGCAGGAAGTAAAAAACTGAATATGAGACCATGGAAAGTCTGTACTTTGGTGATTTATTCCATATTTTAAAGGAGATATAATTAGAAAATAACCACAAATGTTGAGCATGATCCTTATATCATGAAGAGGGCCGGGTTTTCCACTGGACTAAAATATGTTTGCCTGTCATCGAGGCGGAACATACTGTATAAGCTATTACGGTACATGAAAAAATATAGTGTTTTGAAGCAAATTATAGATAATTACTTGAATTAAGCTGTCGTGGTAATTATATTGTTGCTTTTATACAACAGAACTGTATACAATAGAATAACTACAACAGTTTAACTCAAGTAATTATCTAATTTACTTCATAGATCGTAACTTCATAGATCGCTGGATCTCTTTCACAATAACCTATGGACTACAAATCCGCCATTCATGGACTACATTTTCATACATGCACTCCGTTCACAAACACACATGCTTCCTCATTTTGACTGATTACACTTGCACCACCTGAGGATTGTCAAAGACTGATTACACACACTATTTAAGCAGCACACACACTCACTTCCTTTGCTGAGTCTTATTTTCTGTGTAGTGACAATTCAACGCGTTTTTCCTTGTCTTGTTTTCCCGTGTTTTGACCTCGCCTTGTTTATCCAGTTCTCCATGTCTGCCGCCTGCCTTCACACCGCTCGCCTGTTATAGTGACTACGATTCTGGATTGCCTTTATACATCTGTTTGTACCTGTGTTGACCTTTGCTTACCTGACTACCGAATAAACCTGCACTTGGATCCTAATTTAAGTTGTCTCTGTCACTCTCCGTGTTACAGTATGATTCTTATTTGTTCTGTCGATGAGCTTAACATAAACAAACATCCACCACTGCCACGCATCTCGATGTTAACGTTACGGTTGTTTATTCCGCCGAAATGCTAGTAAAGACTTGGATTATTGCAAAACAAGACAGTGACTTCACTACAGCAATTACATGGCAGGGTACGTTATTTATATTCTTCTGGATTTGAAGTGTGGTGGTGCTTGTATCTGATTTTTATATAACACATTAACACAAAGTACACGTAGCTAGGCCCGAATATAGTCTTTATTGATGCTGTCAAACAATTTATTGCGCTCAAAGTTTGTACACATGGATCTATTGAAGAAATGTTGATTATATGCCGCTTTTTACTGTGCGTTCACACCGAAGGTAGTGAGAGCATCAAAGGTTGCTCTGGCCGTCCTGGCGACAACGCTTTCAGCTACGGCGGCAAGAGCGTCAAATTTCGCTACATTGATCTCGGATTTAAAGGGGCCGTTGCAGCATATCATATCAGTTACATTCCCGAATAAAACATGCTTTCTAGCGTGAAAATGTTGCACACTTTTTATCAAATTCATTTACGTAACAATGGAAGATCAAGTTGCATGTGGTGTGGCTTTGCTCCCCTTAATTATCCAATGTGTCCATATGTCTAAATATCCTGAAGCAGCAATACTGTTTTTTATTGTCGCATGAGATTCCCGCTTTTTCAAACAAAAAAAATATTTATAACATTAATGCACATCAGTAACTCGCCAGTTACTTTTTTAATGTATGTTCCTGTAAGAAAACATTACAATAATTGGAAATCCGGCGACCACAATAATCAAAACCTTGGGAACATTTACATTTAGTCATTTAGCAGACGCTTTTATCCAAAGCGACTTACAAATGAGGACAAGGAAGCAATTCACACAACTATAAGAGCAGCAGTGAATAGGTGCTATAGACAAGTTTCAGGTGTTTAAAGTCTAAGAAGCAAAGCATTAGTAATGTTTTTTTTTTTTTTTTGAGAGAGAGAGAGAGAGTACAGTTGGTGGTATAGCCAGAGAGGCAGTTACAGATTAGGAAGGAAAGTGGAGACTAAAAAGTTGAGTTTTTAGTCGTTTCTTGAAGACAGCAAGTGACTGCCATTCTGATGCAGTTAGGGAGTTCATTCCACCAACTGGGCAGATTGAATGCGAGAGTTCTGGAAAGTTATTTCTTCCCTCTTAGGGATGGAACCTTGAGGCGACGTTCATTCACAGAATGCAAGTTTCTGGAGGGCACATAAATCTGCAGAAGTGAGAGCAGATAAGAAGGAGCAAAGCCAGAGGTCGCTTTGTAAGCAAACATCAGAGCTTTGAATTTGATGTGAGCAGCAACTGGCAGCCAGTGCAAACAGGTGAGTAGCGGAGTGACATGTGCTCTTTTGGGTTCATCAAAGACCAATCGTGCTGCTGCGTTCTGAAGCAGCTGAAGAGGTTTGATAGAGTTACCTGGAAGCCCGGCTAGTAGAGAGTTGCAATAATCCAGTTTGGAAAGAACAAGAGTTTGAACAATGAGTTGAGCTACATGTTCAGATAGGAAAGGTCGGACCTTTCTGATGTTGTAGAGTGCGAGTCTGCAAGATCGAGCAGTTCTAGAAATGTGGTCAGAGAAGTTTAGTTGGTCATTAATTGTTACTCCAAGGCTTTTTACCATTTTGGATGCAGTAATGGTTGCCCCATCCATCTGGGTTGAAAAGTTATGGTGTAGAGTCGGGTTGGCAGAAACTTCAAGCATTTCCGTTTTGGCGAGGTTAAGCTGAAGATGATGATCTTTCATCCAGTGTGAAATGTCTGACAGGCAGGCTGAGATGCGAGCTAGAACCGAGGAATCATCAAGGTGAAAAGAGAGGTATAGCTGGGTATCATCAGCATATTAGTGGTAGGAAAATCCATGTTTCTGGATGACTGGTCCTAAAGATGTCGTGTAGATGGAGAACAACTGTGGTCAGAACCAAAGTTCACAATGACTGTGTTCTCTGGACTCCTCTCAAGTGGTAGACTTCTTCATTCTGATTGCTTGCCGCCGAATCGCGTCATAGGTCATTACCATAAAGTTGACTTCATTTCAACTCTCCTTGACGCCCACATCGGCGAAGACGCGGTGCGCTACTCCTCACCGATTATCGCCATCGGCTTTCAATGAAAATGAATGACTTCGCGCTACTTAGATGCTTTCGTCGCTTTTGGTGTGAACGTACAGTTATTCTGTTATTCAGCCAGTTTCTTGAAATTTCTCCCCTTCATAAGCAAGTACTTTTGGAAGTCTATAAAAGCTGTTCGTCATTTCTTAGTTTGGCCAATTTAAACAATTATAAACAACAAAAAACAGAAACATTTTGATGTTCTGATCACGATTCCTATGTATAAGAATCCCTTCCTGCCCTCCATCTCAATTTCATGTGTCATCAATGACATCGTGTGAAAACAACCTATGGCTCTATAGATTATTTGATCCTGATTGGTCGGTCACAACATTCCAAGGTTATTCCCCTATATGTAACAGCTGGTAAATCTAATAACACAGCTCATCCTGGTACTATGAATCATGTTGACCATCATTAAATATGTTTTGTGTTATATATCTTACGGCTCAGATCAATGTATTGTGTCTGTTTAGTTTTGTAGCAAGTAGCCCTGTAATAAGCATTATTACCATCTTTATTACTCCACTATGTGCCACTTCATATTCATATATATTACTCCACTTCATATCTTTAAGAACAACTGGCTGGATGTACATAATCCATTTTTTTAAGTGTTAGTTTTCCTGAAAATGTAAATTCTTGTCACGGTTCAGAGAGGGGAAAAAGGGGCGAGGACCCAAATGCAGAGTAAAGTAAAATTTATTTAATAAAATAAAACAAAAGAACAACAAAAACCACCCCGAGGGGGAAAACACTAAACTATAACACAAACAGAGAAACAAACTTGACTGGGTTGGCTGGACGAATCAGGGCTGGACACAACAAGACATGGAAATATTGACGACGAACTGGCACAGGACAGCAGACATCAGGAGAATAAAGGAGGAGGAATTAATACACAAACAGATGAACATAATTAACTAATAATGGGTTAACAAGGAGGGTGGGACTAGACAATAGACGGGAGAGCACCTGACACAAGGAGACAACAAGCCAGGTGCTCACACTAAACAAGACTAGAACACGCAGCCAATGAGAGAACTCATTAACCGCGTGTTCGTATGACAAGACACTGAAGCACACAACAAAAGCACGCGACCAATGTAAACACAGAGCCACGTGCTTTGACAACAGACGCAAGACACGAGCACACGATAAGTGAACACCTTACCGTGCGCTCACATAAATGCAACGCGCATGTTTCATCTCAGCGCCAACCAAAACCGAAACCAACAAGACGGAGACGCTGAGAATGAAACAGCGCGATGCTGACGAAACAAAACACAAACACGAGTACAAGAGCGCGCGTCCCAAGGACGCGCAGACCCCGCGCGCCCGCATCAAGCGGGAGCGCGCACGGTCCGCACGCACCTCTGATGACGCGCACCCAGACAATGACAAAACAAGTGCTCGATCCAAGGAAACTCGAGCCGAGCACTACAGGACAAGACAAAACAGAGCTAGTGTCCGGACTCTGCCACCAAAACAAGAATTTACAAGACCAGAGTGGCAGAACCCTGACAATTCTGTTATTAATTATTAAATTATTGATGAGATACGAGTACAACGTGGCACGAAAGCAACAGGGCTTATATTATTATGAACGAAAATACATTAGTCTGGAAAATATATAACAATGTTCTAGTAGTTTTTGGATGTTTTAATGAAAGAAACATGACTTTAATTAGATCCTGGTGGATGAACAATAGTGTTTGGGTTGTGTCCTTCAATACGGTGATGAATAGGCAGGGTTCAATTCAACCCAAACACATTGCTGCCATTAAACAGTCCCTGATTGGCCTTTATTCATTGTCTCTCCTACTGTACTCCTCATATTTTACAGTTTTCTTTGGTTGAATGATTTGACATGCCCAACCCAGGCTCATTATTTATACGTACCTCTGTATACATTTCTGGACAATGTGAAATACGTCCCAGGAGTACGTTTTTTTGCAGTTGTTGCAACAGAAAGAAGTTGACCACGACGACAGGGCTCGAATTTGGTAAAATAAGATTCCAGAAAGTGGGTAAGACAAAAACAGAAGCCAAAACATAAAATAAACAAGTAAATAACAGGGTGAGAATGTGGTAAAAAAAAAAACTGGCTGCTGGGAGGGCTTTGCTTTTTCTGGATTGCTTTTGAAAACACTATCAGTTGGGTTTAGGGAAGGGGGAGGGTGGGTCAGTCAGTCACTTAGTGAACAGCAGCTTCTGTTGGATTTATGTGAGAACAACAGGCTCGAATGGCACTCGTGAGAGAAATTTGACATATCAAACAGCGTACACAGCGGCCTCTGGCGGATTCGTTAAAACAAAAACTCCAAAAAAACGTACCTCCTGGGATGTATTTAGTGTTCTCCAGAAGTATATATAGCGGTATGTTTTCAGAATGAGCCTGGGTTGAGTTTTTGTTTCCCCACCCACCACCTTCCCTAAACCCAACCAATAGTGTTTTCATAAAGCAAAAGAAAAGCCATGTTTTCAGGTCTTACCACGTTCTCACCTTGTTACATGTTTATTTTACTTTTTGCCTTTTGTTTTACCTGCTTTCTGGAACCATTCTTCATCAGACTATTCTTCATCAGACGAACCCCGTCGTTGCAGTCAACTCCTCTCTGCGTCTCAACTCAAGTGAGCTACTGGGCAAACAGGTAACAGCGGAAAAGCCGTCTATATGGAGGTAAGTGGTCAACTGGTAGCGTGAAAAGAACCAGAAGCCATCTGCAGTGTCATACCGCCCCATAGCGTTCATTTTAAAGACGAAATGCAGCCATACATAGCTCTGGCTACATAATTCGTGCTCTCCAAAAATGTATACACACTGAGCCTGTGTTGACAAATTTTATATGGCCTTTACTTGAAACAGTTATGCTTGTACTCATAATTCAGACCTTTTCAACAGTTTGTCCTTTTTCTATTTCAGCCAAGAAATGATAATGCTGTTTCTGTCTGTTAAAGTATGCATCTCTATTTTAATCTCAAGTATTGTACATGTACTTTATTTGAGAGTAGGGAAAATAATGTGCTTAGAATAAACTGAAGTGTGAACTGGATGTTATGTTTGGGGCATGATTATTCGTATTACTTACAAGTGGGACAAAAAGGATCCTTTTTTTACTTTTAACTTGATTAATTGTAAATATTTATAAAGTGCACTTATAAAAACAGCAATTGTCTTAAAAAACAGACACTAAACAGACACTCTCTTTAAGTAGACTTTAGTGGCCTTTTATTTAATTGTTATTTTTGCATTACAGTTTTTTCATAAAAGTAGTTTCTTAAATTAAACTCTTAAGATTTGAAGTACACTGCTAGCGCACACTCAATTCAATTAAGTGCACTTGATTTTCTCAAGGGAGATCTAATTCTTTTAGGAGTGTACAGTAAGAAGCGAACTATCTATTATGTTCCTGGAACATGTATTTCATTTTATATACAACATAAACTGACTGGACCATGAAAAGCAAATGATGTACTAGGGATGTGGCTAAAAGGTAGACTGTAAAAAGTGATTAGTTAATTTATTCAAAGAGAGTAAAACTGTTGCCTAAAAAGCGACAAGTTGCTTTTACTTAAAAAGTGAGTAAACCCATTGTTACTTGGAACAGTTAAGTTGAATTTACTTAATTTTCATAATTATGCACATACAGTTAAAGTCCGAATTAATAGCCCCCCTGTTTATTTTTGCCCCCAATTTCTGTTTAACAGAGAGCATATTTTTTCAGCACATTCCTAAACATAATAGTTTAATAACTCATTTGTAATAACTGATTTATTTTATCTTTGCCATGATGACAGTAAATAATATTTGACTAGATATTTTTCAAGACACTTCTATACAGCTTAAAGTGACATTTAAAGGCTTAACTGGGTTAATTAGGTAAACTATGCAGGTTAGGGTAATTAGACAAGTTATCGTATAATGATGGTTTGTTCTGTACACTATCAAAAAAAAAATAGCTTAAAGAGGCTAATAATTTTGACCTTAAAATGATTTAAAAAAAAATTAAAACTGCTTTTATTCTAGCCAAAATAAAACAAATATGACTTTCTCCAGAAGAAAAAATATTATCAGACATACTGTGAAAATTTCCTTGCTCTGTTAAACATCATTTAGGAAATATTTTAAAAATCAAAAAATCAAAGGGGGGCTAATAATTCTGATATCAATTGTACGCCCAAAGTCCACCCCGACCTCACAAGGAAACTTAACGATTTTACTTATTGTCAGAAAAGTGTCTAATTCAAATGAATTCATTTTATTTGTATGAAAACATATTTTTTTTTAATGAAGCTTGCCTCCAAACCCCACCCCTAACCCTGATTGGGGGATGAGAAAATTGTACTACAATATTCAAATGAGATTGTCCAAATTAATATGAAATAGGCACAAATTTAAAAAGTTACGAATTGCTGTGAAATTAAATGGGTAATGTCAACTAATCTGGACTGTTTGTGGAGTTGTTTAACGCTCCTCTGCTTACATTTTGAGAGATTGAATGTGTTTTATTTCTTTTAATGCTGTGACTCAACACTGCTAATAATGCATACAATCAACTTGAGTTGGGACAACCTGAAGAAATTTAGTTAACTTATTAGTTTTTTACAAATTTAAATAGATTGAACATAAAACAATTAAATTCCCACCCAAAAAACTCAAGAATTGTGTTGTTTCAACTCATGTTATGTAAGGAATTTAAACAACCAGCAAACATCATTTTGAGTCAGCTGTAGTTTTGTGTTTCTTTTCAGTAATTATGCTTGTTAGCAGCAGCTGTTCATCATTAATGCTTAATCAACACTAACTTAATCACTTAAATATTTAATTACATCAACTTAAACGGAGTAAGTTCAAAGTACTCATAAAAGATTAGCTTTTGAGCTCAAATGGTTTGTAGTAATCAGTTTCCTCATGATTTGAGTTGCATTAACTTACTAGATTTTACAGTACTCAATTGATTTGAGTTCTCATTGTTTATTGAGTTTTACAGTGCTTAAAATCAGGGATATCAAATTCAATTCCTGGCGGGCTGCAACCCTGCACACTTTAGTTCCAACCCTAATTAAACACAGCTGATCAAACTAATTAATTCTTTCAGTCTTGTTTGCAACCTACAGGTAAGTGTATTGAAGCAGGGCTGGAACTAAACTGTGCAAATTGAGTTTAAATTGAGTTTGACATCCCTGGCTTAAATGGTTTCATGTACTCAAATGGGTTAAGTTCACAGTACTCATTGGGATAAGTTTTTGAACTTAAATGGTTTGTAGTAATCCGTTTCCTCAAACGGGTTGAGTTGCATTAACTTACTAGGTTTTACAGTACTCAATTTGAGTTCTCTATACATTTATTGAGTTTTACTGTACTCAGATGATTTCATGTACTCAAATGGAGTCAGTACACAATACTCATTAGGATTACTTTTTGAATGGTTTGTTGCAACCAGTTTCCTGATTTACCTTAACTTATTGGGTTTTACAGTGTAATAGCAACGACTATACCAATGACTGTATAAAAGGAATATACCCAATTCTTTTAAGTAAAGTCAACTGTTTGCTTTTTAAAGAAATCAGTTACATCCAGTGTTAGGGAAAGGTACTTATAACAATATTGAGTTACTCCCCAAAAAAGTAACTAGTTGCTTTACTTAGTTACTTTTAAGTAAAGTGTTACATTACTTTTGAGTTACTTTGCTGAGGCTTGATCTCTTTCAGAACTTGTAGCTTTTTTTGAGTGTGTGTTCTTTTTTAAATAGAGGAGCTCTGCAATTACTTCCGTAAAATCACTGTCCATTGAGACCATCGCCTTTTCCTTTCTTCAATGCAATCAAAATAATGAGAATACTTCCATCGCAGAAATGTAAGCCTCTGCCATCTCGGTTTCTGTCTGTTCTCGTGGGAAGCACATTCTCTTATTGGGTGCCTGATTCAACTTGACTACATTAAATTTAATTCAGAAATGCAGTTTTTAAAAGCTAATTATTTAAACTAAAAATTTAACTTGCAATACATTTTGAGTAAAGTAACTTAAATATTGTTCATTCTTTTAAGTAATTCATTAATTTACTTGTCACTTAGAAAAGTTATATTATTACATAACTCAAGTTACTTGTTATGCGTTACCCCCAGCACTGGTTACATCAAAACATTGTAATTTCAGAGACACATAACAAATTACCTTTTGCTGATATTGTTTTATACCATAAACCATTCAAAGTCTGGACGGTGGATCAGTGGTTAGCAAGCTAGTTTAAGTCCCGGCTGGGTCAGTTAGCATTTCTGCGTGGAGTTTGCATGTTTTCCCGTGTTCAGATGAGTTTCTTGGTGCTCCAGTTTCCCCCACAGTCAAAAGACATGCCTTTTTGGTGAATTGGATAAACTAAATTGGCCGTAGTGTATGTGTGTGTGTAAATGAGAGAGTGTATGGTTGTTTCCCAGTAATAGGCAGCTGAAAGGGCATTCGATGCGTAAAACATATGCTGGACTAGTTGGCGGTTCATTCCGCTGTGGTGACCCCTGATAAATAAGGGAGTAACCCATAGGAAAATGAATGAATATTATTCATTTTCTTTCAGACTTCATCGTTCTGTTGTCTTTTTGTCCAGTGCATCTTGCAGCAATATTGCTGTTTTTGCATGAAACTGATACTCTGCATTTGTATAACACTGCACGTTTTGTCAAATCTGCATCTCTTGTAGGAAGTGCTGAAAGAGCACAAACAGACTGCATGCAACATCCCATACCAGGAAACCATTTGTAAGATTCTTTGACACAAAAAGTGCTCAACTATACCTTGCGTTGCTCTATAGTTGACAGCCCCTTAATCTGTTATCCTAATTACCCACCGTGACTGTATGAAGCCTGACGTCTCAGCCAACTGCTTTCCCCAAAAGCATTGTACTGTAAGTGCTGCGATGCTTCTGAGAAATGCAGTTATAGTCCCAATCCCAATTCTACCACTTAGCCCTTACCCTTACTACTACCCCTCATTTTGCACATTCACGTAAAGGTGTAGGGGTGTCCCAATTCACTTTAGCTTGAAGGGGAAGAGCTAGATATCAGTTCAAACAGAGATTTTTCAGGCCCACACACAACTCATCACTGGAAAACACCCATACACACTCAATCACACACATACACTACGGACAATTCACCTACACCACATGTCTTTGGACTTGTGGGGAAACCGGAGCACCTGGAAGAAACCCACGTCAACATATCGGGGAGAACATGCAAACTCATGACACAGAAATGCCAACTGACCCAGCCAAGGCTCGAACCAGTAACCTTCTTGCTGTGAGGCAAACGTGCTTCCCACTGTGCCATCGTGCAGCTACTACCATGATAATAAGTGTTTAATAATTGGGCTCATCTATGAACATGACTTCTGCAGGAATCCCATAGGATGCAATGAAGATGACAACTCCATCCGTGATTTACGGTTACTGTGAATTTAACAAGTACGACATGTTCCTAGATCAACATCTACACTCACCGGCCACTTTATTAGGTACACCTTACTAGTATGGTGTTGGACCCTCTTATGCATTCAGAACTGCGTTAATGCTGCATGGCATGGATTCAACAAGGTACTGGAAATAATCCAAAGAGATTTTGGTCCATTTTGACATGATAGCATCACGCAGTAGCTGCAGATTTGTCGGCTGCACATCCATGATGTGAATCTCCTGTTCCACCACATCCCAAAGGTGCTCTATTGAATTGAGATCTGTTGACTGTGGAGGCCATTTGAGTACAGTGAACTCATTGTCATGTTCAAGAAACCAGTCTGAGATGATTCACGCTTTATGACATGGCACGTTATCCTACTGGAAGTAGCCATCATATCATGGGTACACTATGGTTATAAAGAGATGGACATGGTCAGCAACAATACTCAGGTAGGCTGTGGCATTGACACGATGCTTAATTGGTACTAATGGTTTGGTTTAGGGGTAGGGATTAGGTATGGATTACATTTTCGAATGGAAAAGACATTCCAGGATCAACATAGATGTTAATCCAGGATTGCATCATACTTGGCAAAGTCACAGACACACTCAGTCACATCATCATTAAACTATTCCTTAAATTGTTGTGAATACAAACCATTGAAAATTACACACTGTGTCTTTAAGAGACCTTTTGATTTCTATGTTCATGCCCCCTTTAAAAAACACCAGCCACATTAATAAAATGCAGGACTAAAATCACAGCAAAAATAGATATGAAGAGGGATGTACAGACTTTATAGTGTTATAAATGGAGATTGAAGACAAAATGGATGCCTCAAAAAGCTTAATAATAATCAAAATATTAATCAATGATCATAACAAATGAGTCAATACACCTCAAAACAATGACAAAGCTACTGTTACTATTATTTTATTTGTGAGCAGCACTTGTATTGACCTGTCTTCATTGCATGTCATAATTCACTCATCTAATTTAGTCCTCATGTGACTTTACTGTGATAGTATCTTAATTCCCCATCTGAATTCCATCATGAATATGTGTGGGTATGTTCTGACATAACCACTGACAAAACCGTAGCCTTACTGTCCTGTGACTGCACTGACAAAAGTTAACGATTGAGTTAAAAAGATGGATGAATCAGTCCACTGTTGACTTTTTTCCCCCTGAACTCTGAGGATAAGGTTGGCATGCTTGGAATACTTGGTTTGTTTTGGAAATTAGATCCGGGGAGAGGGCAATTTTTGCTAAATCACAAACAGTTTAATCTCGTTAATGAGGGTTTTCTTAAGGTAATTCCAACGTACACAAGAATATAGAGATGTATATTGTGTGAAGCTAATTATATTGAGTTGAGCACAATAAGGTCATTCATTAGTATCTCCTAGACATGCCATGAGAAATGTTAAGGAAATCCGAGGTTAATTTTGAGGAAGGTTTTACTTTAGTAAAACATGCATGTGAAAATAAGTCAAATTAATTTTAGAGCTAATTGAATTGCTCAGGGGAAGATGGATAAATGTTTCCCCTAGGTTATACCACATGTTATTCAATGTAAAATGACGCCCAAGATGAGCTAGTGTGTTCTGGAGGTCAAAACCATCCCACATTTCTCCAAGTCGCTTCTTTGTCACATGACATCTTTTTTTTCAAGCAGGTATATTAAAATGTAGTTTTCACAGAGGAACTTTTCTCGTAAATTCAACGATTGTAGATAAACGGCGGAGTCTGGCAGATTCATTCTGGCTGAATGTCCTGAGTCTGACATTTCTCTTCCTGCCTACATTTCATACTTGCTTAGATTTGAAATAAAAAGAAAGCCTGAGGGAACACCACAGACTATTGGACTCCACTCACTCCACTTATTCTGAGGATTTATTTGATGAGCATTGATGAAGTTATACCTGTTTCCCTTCGCAGTGAAAGCCTTCAATTGTCTGTCTGCATTATCATTCATTTCTAATTGACAAACCACGCTGCTGTTCCCTGGCGCTGTTTTGGAGTCTCATAACTGCAATAATCACAGTCCCACCTCACCAATATGCACAGACTTACATGAACTCTGTTGCATCTCCGTTTTAAGTTTCATACATTTTTAATCGAAGGTTTCTCATGTTTTGCTGAGTCGCATAATTGAAATTTAGTTTTTATCTACATCAAGGTGATCGTGGCGCCAGTCCTGTTTTTTTATGTGGATGCTTATTATTAGGAATGAAACATTCTGCCTCTGTTTATTAAGGTGGTAAACTCAACAATAATTCATCTGTGTGGCACGATGGCTCATTGGTTATCACTGTTGCCTCACAGCAAGAAGGTTGGTGGTTTGCATGGGTTTTCTCCAGGTGCTCCGGTCCCCCCCCCCCCCCCCCCCCCCCTTCTAAAGACATGAGGGATAGGTGAATTGAATAAACTAAATTGGCCTCAGTGTATGAGTGTGTGTATGGGTGTTTCCCAGTAATGGGTTGCAGCTGGAAGAGCATCTACTGCGTAAAACAAATGCCGGAATAGTTGGTGGTTAATTTCGCCGTGGCGACCCTTGATAAATAAATGAAAATGCAGAAGGAAAATAAATGAAGGAATCAGAATTATTAGCCCCCCTGTTTATTTTTTCCCCAATTTCTGTTTAACAGAGAGCATATTTTTTCTACACATTTCTAAATACAATACTTTTAATAACTCATTTCTAATAACTGATTTATTTTATCTTTGCCATGATGACAGTAAATAATATTTGACTAGATATTTTTCAAGACACTTCTATACAGCCTAAAGTGATATTTAAAGGCTTAACTATGTTAATTAGGTTAACTAGGTAAGTTAGGGTAATTAGGCAAGTTATTATATTACGATGGTTTGTTCTGTAGACTGTCGAAAAAATATATATAGCTTAAAGGGGCTAATAATTTTGACCTTAAAATGGTGTTTAAAAATTAAAAACTGCTTTTATTCTAGCCCAAATAAAACAAATAAGACTTTCTCCAGAAGAAAAAAAATATTATCAGACATACTGTGAAAATTTCCTTGCTCTTTGAAATATCATTTGGGAAATATTTTAAAAAATCAATAAATCAAAGGGGGGCTAATAATTCTGACTTTAACTGTATATACACAGTGATGATGTCTCTTTCAATTTAATAATTAAAGGTGCAGGCGATTGTCTTCAGAAACCTTGTTTGTTGTGCGGGTTTAAAGTCTCCTCACATTCTAATAGTAACGATTAAAGTAAATGATCTAAATGTATTTATATGTGTTTTTATATTCTGGTTAAGGCATAAGACTAATAAATGTTCAATTAAAAATTGTCGTGCCGACAATTCCCATAATTCTGATTAGTAGCCCAAACTGTCTGTCAACAAATGTAGATTTGCACATCCTTTCACATAGATCCTCCGTTTGTGTCTGCACGTGCACCGCATTCACGTGCACATGAGAGAGTGACAGGGGTAAAAACCATACTTGCCAACACTCCCGTTTTTCCCAGGAGTCTCCCGTATTTCAGACCCATCTCCCGCCCATCTCCCGTATTGTTCTGTCTCCCAGAAAACTCCCGGAATTCCACCCCAGAAGGTGGAAGTGTTGTTCAGCCACTGAAATCTTCTGGCGATAGATTGATGTGACTATTTTCAGTTTCATAAGGGACCTTTTACATCATCGAGAATGTAGATTTTTATCAAGTTTAACTACAAAACAGAAGTAAACAGCGCTATTCTGCCTAGCCTGCTTTACTGAGGTGAAATTGGTTATATATTTACATTGGTTCATATTTGTCAACAATGACAACCTGTGAGTGACGCGCTATTGTTTACCATGCTACTTTGAATATTCGTTCTAAAATAGCATGTAAGTATGGCTTAGTAGTGTAATTCCTGCACCCCGCCGGCCAACCACTAAGCAGTAGTTGCTTTAGGACAAAGCGTGTGAGAGTGTAAGACCAGTGATCCTTGCATGCGTGAAATATTGCACATTATGACAAGTTTTGCTTGCTACACAACTGAAAACATGTTAGATATAATGGCCCGTTTCCACTGAGTGGTACGGTATGGTTCGGTTTGGTACGCTTTTATGGCCATTTCCACTGTCAAAAGGTGTACCAAACCGTACCACTTTTTCAGCACCCTTTCGAAAGGGTACCAAACACGAGGAAGGGTACCAAAAGGCGGAGCTAGACGCGCAGCTGAATGCTATTGGTTTACAGAGATACCTCATTCGTTTACACAACAAGCCAGAATGAAAACAAAAAACCCGCCATGTTTAAAATATACAGCGAGTGATACAGCGGAATTATATATACATATAATAACGAGCCATGGTCGATCTGGGCTCAAACAAACCTTGTTGTCGTCTTGATGAACAGCCACAAAGCCATGGAATGGAACAGAATCTACCCTGTGCCTTATAGTTTTTTACGAGGTAGTCTGAAGTGCGAGCAGTTTCGCTTTCTTCGTTGAGTTCGCCGTGCGTCTATATCTGAAATAACAAACTTCTTGAGCTGATGATAATAACCTGCGCTTGATTATTGACGTGCTTTTGAAACCCGATCCTGTCAGACACTGACAAACGCGAGAGTGAACCCTTGGTAGTGGAAACGCAAGCCTGATAAAGTTGACCCGTACCAACCCGAACCGTACCGTACCAGTCAGTGGAAACGAGCCATAGTACAGTTTTTTGTTGGGAATTGTAGTATTATAAAGTACTATACAGTTTTCACTATACATGATTTAGTGGGTCTCTGTCATCTTTAAGGTGCGCTTGTTCGTGTTTCAGGAGCCGTGGCTTTAGACAGCAGGGGAGGGATTGTGTTTCAAAGATAGGATTTTGGCAGATTACCTACTGCATCTTTAATACAAGTATAATAATTGACAGTAAATAATAAATAATAAAAAAAATTAAATTAATAAACAAGTTACAATTTTTTAAGATTTGGGACGCGAAGAGAGAGAAATATAGTAAACAGAATTGGAAATGAGATTGGATGAGAACAATGGTGTTTTTATCCAACTTCGATAAACTCATCTAATTTGTTAGTGTGAACAGACCATAAAAATATTCTCTATTGTTAGGAAAGGCTGGCATTCAAGAGAAGGCCTACCATTGGTTTCCTTCCTATCTAAAAGAACATTAGCTGCGTCCCAAATGTACACTATGCAGTTATGCAGTATGTACTTATGCACTTACACACTCAACAGCATAGTATATGTATGTAGTGTCATCCCAAATGGAACACTAATGGTTATATTAGGAAGTGGAAATCCAAACCGTTTCCCAGATGATGTTTGACGGTTGCCAAATTAGTGAAATAAATGACCAAACTACCAAAGAATACTTGCCATGGGTATAACCACATTCACCATCAGTGCCGAAAGCTACGTGAGCAAAGCAGCGGCCGTTGATTGCATGAAGTGTCAAACATTCCACACTTTACTTTAACGGTTGAATAAGTGCATCATCCGTGTATTTAAAGTGCACTGAGGGCCCGATCATAAACACGGCGCAATAAGGCGCAATACATGTTTTGCGCGATTTGTTGCTATTTTGAGAGCAGCGCAATTCTAATTTTCACTTTTTGCGTCACGTTGTTTAAAGAGCAAATCCATTTGTGCCACTTAGCGGACCAGGGGCCTCATGTATCAACGCTGGGTACGCACAAAAACTTTGTGTACGCCAGATTTCACTCTCACGTTTGGATTTCCTAATGATGAAATTAACATGAGAATGTTCGTTGGTCCGCGCCAACTTCATGTCTGGCGGCCGTGTATTTCTTGTGTGTGTTTGTGTGTTATTGGTGACTCCTAGAGACAATTATGTTAAATTGCACACTACAGTATCTCACCAACAAAGTATCCTGGCAACTGTTTTTTACCACAGGGAACTGGCAAATCGCTCGAGGTTAAGCCAGTCGTCTTTAAGCCGTGCAATGCCAGCTGTATGGGACAGGATCATCCGCATGTCTAGCAGGTATATAAGGTTTCCATACCATACAGTTGACCAGCCAAACATTAAAGCGCAATTTGCAGCGATCGCCAGTTTTACCAATGCAATCGAAGTGATCGACTGCACGCACATTGCTATAAAGGCGCCATCTGAAGACGAATTTGCATACGTGAATGGGAAACATTTCCATTCAATAAATGTGCAAATAATATGTGATGCTCAAATGCGATTGGGCAGCTGAAATGCCAGTGGTGCTGCCTTGATAAGAGCGGAGGGGTGCTGCTATACCGCCCTAACAAAGTGTTCCTCTTATACATCTGTGTCTCCTACAGACACAGATACTACGCCAGACAGTAAAGTGTCGCCCACAATTGAGGCAACTCTCTCCTCAAAGGGTGTTAGTTCAGAATTCCCTGTTCCTCCGCCTCTTCGGTCCACACTTTGACGGTGCGCCACTGTTCTCCTCTTAACCTGCACCTCAATTTTAATTTTAATTTTTTTTCTTTTATTAATTCCGGAGGACAAACTTGCAAATAACACAGTTTTTCTCCGGTCTGCCTCCGATAGGAGCACCTCCAGTTCACATTGTGTGAAGTTTCTCTTCTTGCTTACTTGCTTTTGCCATTGCTTTTTCATTTGGTTTTGCCAAAGTGGAGTCATTACTATATTTTTTAGGGGGAGGAAGCAGGCAGGGGTTTTGCACTCGTGCGCTCAGTTTCACGTTAATTTGGATGTACAAAGAGAAAATGCGTGGGATTCAGCATACACAGTGTTTCATACATCTGATTTATTACTGCGTAGGCACATTTACAGCTTTGTCCGTACGCAATGTTTTAGTATGAATTCAACGCAAGTCTTTGTACAAGAGGTAAGAGTAGAAAGTAGATTGACCAGTAAATCGAGAGCTTTGCCTTTCGGCTCAGCTCCTTCTTTACCACAATGGACTGGTACATCCACCGCATTACTGCTGCCGCTGCACCCATCTGCCTGTCAATCTCTAGCTCCATCCTTCCCTCACTTGTGTACAAAACCCCAAGATACTTGAACTCCTCCACCTGGGGTAAGTACTCTCCTCCAACCTGGAGATGCCAAACTACCTTTTTCCGGTGGAGCGCCATGGCTTCGGACTTGGAGGTGCTGATTCTAATCCCAGCCACGTCATTCTCGGCAGCAAACCACCCCAGTGCATGCTGAAGGTCCATGTTCGATGAAGCCAACAGAACAACATCGTCTGTGAATAACAGAAATGAGATCCTGTGGTCCCCGAACCAGACCGCCCCCCCCCCCAGCCCAAGGCTGCGCTTTGAAATTCTGTCCATAAAAATTATGAGCAGAATTGGTGACAAAGGGCAGCCCTGCCGGAGTCTAACATGCACTGGAAACAAGTTTGACTTATTGCCGGCAATGCAAACCAAACACCTACTGTGTTCATAAAACATTACATTTAGCATCTTATATGTATAACTCAGTCTAGCTTCAGACACTTAAATAGGATTATAGTCTGCATTATTGAAGGTTACTGATGACATTTTACTCTCAATTGTTTCAGATATAGCCATTGTTCAATATAAAAAAATATATATATATATCAACAGACTATATTATTCACCTTCATCATTCGGAAGTATGGTTGAAATTCAGTAGATGGCCTACCAGTTATTTCCCTGTTATTTCCCTGTTGATTTAGGTAACTTTTTCTCTACTTTAGCTCAGGTACAGTGTGGTGTTCCCCAAGGGTCAGTCTTGCGACCCTTTATTTTCTAGAACACTGTTATTGGGCCTTTATTTTGTCTTGGCTTTGTGTTTGATGTTGTGAGAAAAATGGCTGAAAGTTTTAAGAAATATGTCTCAGCAGTTTAGAATAGTAACAAGTTGAAATTCACATTAAAGAAAGGCAAAATTCCACAGGACAGTGCTGAATGCCGCAAAACTACAGCCTCTGTGTGACCCAGACTTAACCCAAACTGTGGGTCATGACTTGAGAGCTTCACAAAGCTGGGATTTATGGCAGGACTGCCATTTAAAGACCTCCTGTATCCAAGGCCAACGTGCAAACATGTGTAACTTGGTTGGAAGAGCACAATACCTTGATTTCAGGACGATAATTCAGGAGTTTCATGAATACCAAATACCGCGAGTCATTTTCTAGCTCCAGGTCTCTGTTTTTTTTTTTTCGTTTTCGTTTTTTCGTCTCAGGGAATTGAAAACTACTTGATTGACTCTGCTTCTTCTGGCAGTGCAAAAATCCAGTTCACCAGGGCTGCGTTCAAGCCTGTTTCAAAACGTTTTCATATGTTATGGCAGCTGAGAAGGCCATTCTTTGTGTACTTTTTGAAGAATTTTCAGACTGGACAGTGACTGGACATATATATATAGTACGGTATATATATGTAGAAAGATAATAACAGGATTTGTGTGTTGTGCATGATGATGAGGTCATGTAGTAATGTAGCAGCTTGCTGAATGAAACAGATTGTCATTTATTTTTGATGCTGCTACGGCAAAAGAACCTGATTTGACAAGTGCAATAATTTCTCAAAAAACCATTTGGGCTGTAATTTAATTTGCTTCACTTTTCTGTGAATTTCTCAGTTAATCAAGTCATGTAAACCACGAGTAAAGACATTCCACTCTTCATAAAGCATATTAAGTAAAGCAAAAATGTGAGTTGTGAAACATTTGACTGCTGGACTTAAAAAAAAAAGTTCCACTTTTTATTAGATGTCTTTAACTTCTATACTCTATGCCTGTGTGAAAACGAACATGCTTATTATGTTTATATGGTATAATAACATATTGTAGAAGTTTATTTTACAGTCCTGTTTTGCATGAAGATACTAATAACCCTAAATCCATATCTGACCTTAACCTTAGCCCATTTAGTTACCCTATATAGCACAGTATTTTCTCAAATAAATATGCTGTGAGTAAATTACATACTTTTGCTCATATTTAGGCAGAATATGGTTAAAGTTAGAGACAGGATTATGGTTAGGTTTTAATGTTGGTTACGTTATTAGGTTAAAGTCAACAGTTAAATTTAATACACTCACTTAAAGTAAAATGTATTTATTCAATAGGTACGTTACTTCAAATTATTCATAAAATGGTTAAACACGGTAGTTAAAGATGCTTAATATAAAATCTGTCCTAAAAACAACATTTATTTAGCACTATCCCATTTTTACAGATATTTAATTCAGGTAAACAAAGAATAACAAACTGTATTGTAATTGGATTTACGTAGAGAGAAAGAAAGAAAGAAAGAAAGAAAGAAAGAAAGACAGAAAGAAAGAATATCCAATGCTAGTTAAAAGAGTGGCTCTTGAAATCAAAATCTATGTGATGACACAGCTTCTTTTTTTTTTCTTTTTTTTGACCAGGCTATATGTATAGGGTGATTTATAGTTTATTGTTGCCCTCTAGTGGAGAAACTGCAGCAGTTTATCAAAAACATGTAAAAAGAAAAAAGCTCAAATTGATATAAACACACATTAAAACTGTTATAAATGTAAATACATTTATTCCATAAACTGTATAAATGTATAAAATATACGCATGATTGTTCTCAAAAACAGTACAAACAATGATGTTATTTAGAATATATATATAGCATAGATCAGTGTTTCCCAACCCTGTTCCTGGAGGCGCACCAACAGTACATATTTTGGATGTCTCCCTTTTCTGACCCATTAACTTCAGGTGTTGGAGTCTCTTCTGATGTTATGATAAGTTGATTCAGGTGTGTTTGATTAGGGAGAGATTGAAAACGTGTACTGTTGGTGTGCCTTCAGGAACAGGGTTGGGAAACACTGGCATAGATTATGTTGGTTATTTTTCGTTTAGTCATTTATTTTTCATAATGAAAAACATCCTTCTGCTGGTCTAATTCAATTTAAGACAACGATAAAAGAGCTTAAATAATTTACAAATCAAGTCATGTTAAATGGAAGAGAGTGCAACCGTAGTTCACACATTGTGAGTAGAATGTAAACATAGTTTGATAACCTTCTCTTAATTTGGGGCTTTTTGTCCCATTTCCCTCCAGCTTTTCCACAGCAGCAAGCCTTCACTTTTACCCTTGGTGACCAGAAATCGAGGTAGTTTATAGCCGTTAAACTGACCCACTCCAGCATCTTTGCCCATCGCAATCAGCATAGTCACATTACCTATTTGAAAACAAGAAGTTGGTCAGTTGACATTCAATTTTTTTTAAATTGTTTAGATGCACATCAGTGTGCTAATACCTACTGAAATTCCTTTATAACTGAAAAACAACAGTGGAATTACAATGGGCTTTAATTCATAGTTCTTTAGGAAGTAGGAAGAAGAAAGCCAAGTTAAAGGGGTCCAATTATGGCCCTTTTTACAAGTTGTAAAATAAGTCTCTAATGTCCCTAGAGTGTGTATGTGAAGTTTCAGTTCAAAATACCACACAAATACTGTTTTATTAATCTTTGAAGCTGACCCCTTTTAGGCTTTGATTCAAATTGTACAGTTTTGGTGACTGTCGCTTTAAATTCAAATGAGATGCTCATTTCAAAAGAAGGTGGAGCTATAAAAGCTATATATAATATAAATAAAAGCTACTGTATATATAATCTTCGGCAGGTACAGTGTGAAATCTCCAATGGCGGACAACTGCTTCTTACTCAGGGCTGTCTATAGGGTATATGCCGAGCTAGTACGATTTCTTTTACAGCATCGGTGTTGTAATGTAATTAAAAAACAATCAGTAAATATACCTTGGCATTCATTCAGTTGATCAAGCATAAAACGAGACAAAAAGCCGTTTACTCACACGCACCTGTCAGAATCGGCAGGCTAGCGCAAAAGCTCCACTGAATATACTGGAGTAAAATAAATGCTTATATTATAAAGACATGACGGGGGAAAATGTAATTTAATGCAGTGCTTCTTGTACAATCTGAGACCCACTTTATATCAGATATCACTCAGCCAGTGGAGATCGCTGATTTTTAAAGAAAACAGACCTTGCAATTGCAAACAGTTCACCAGAAGCACTTAACCCAGGTAACTGGCAAATTAAAAGTCCTATTAGCATGCTTCGGCATATATCCTATTCTTATTAGGGAGAGATCATCACTGGTAGGCGGGGCTTTCCCCCTCTGATGACGCACAAATGGAGAATATTATCAAGTGTCATTGTAAAAAATAGAATTAATACATATTAACTATTAGAGGCTGGCTATATTCACACACTGTTGCCTTATAAAAGTGATTTTTGCATAATACGTCCCCTTTAAGTCACTAGAGCATATCCGCCAACACTCCTGTTTTTCCCAGGAGTCTCCCGTATTTCAGACCCATCTCCCACCACCCTCCCGTTTTGTTATTTCTGTTATTTTGTTTTTCAACCCTAGCAACAGCCCTGCCGTGCGGTATCAAACATTCCATTAAAACTACATTCTTCCAGCAGTTCCTCGCATCCAATATCTCGTTTGTCAGAGGGGGCATGCATGAAGTGTTCCAGAATGAAAGTGAAAGTGCCAAACTGCAGTTAAAGTCGAAAAAACTTGGCAATTTTGGTAATTTGGCAAATAATTCGATTACTGATGTCCATGTAAACACAGTCACTGTCTTTCTCCCCTGTGTCTGTGTGTTGTTTTGCCTCTGTATAAATCAGCGCGTGCCCAAACTGAAACTCCCATTTTTATGCAAAACCTTCCCCTTTTCTCTCCCCCGACACTCCCACCTAAACAGAGCTGGACTCACCCACTTTCCTGACTTTTTTCAAACTAGAGGTGTGAAAACACCCTGCTGAGAAAGGGGGGTTTCGTGGCCCTTTAATATATTGTCATTAAAGTGGAAAGTAATTTACAAAATAACTTTACTAACTGCTTCACTTCCACTTTAAAGCAAAACCCATTGTTTTATGGTTTGTACCTGTTTGGTATGAAGTCAAAGCCTTTCCTGACAGGCTGTTTATGATATTAGTGGCAGCTACTCCAGCGTGAAGTCCAGCATGATATGCCAGCTTGGGTTCATTGACGTTGGCACAGTCGCCCACAGCATACACATTGTCAAAACCTTCCACTTGCAAGTGCTTGTTCACCTTCAGAGCACCGTTCTCTGCCAGACATGAACCTGGAATATGAAAACAAATCAAACATAAACAGAGACTGTGTTAACGAGGGTGAAGATCAACCAATTAAATGAGATTATACAAGGGCATGACTGCTGAAAGCCAACAAATACAGTAATATAAAGTAATATAAAGATATAAAATTGCTCAAATTCACAGTCCAAATTCAGAAAAACTGAGGATTCACATTCTAATAGACCTTTTTCTTGGCTGCTGCATGGAGGGTGCAATAGCGACCAGCGTCTTCCGGTAGAATGTTTAGAACTTTATTTACAGCATTTACAACTGATAATTTGCGCTCCGAAAATGGGTTTCAATAGCGTTTTGCGTGGATTACGGAGTGCTTTTGTAACACACAACTTTGAAAGGTGTGTGTTAAAGCCGTTATAATCTGTCAGATGTGATTCAAGCGCGAGAGAAAAACGTTCTCCTAGTTCACTGTCTGCCGTCAGATGGAGGCAGTGTGTGTTTGTGTTTACCCAGCCTATCAGCTGTTAGCTCAGCGGCTCTTCGACACACACACACGCGCACACACGCACACACACACACACACACACACACACACACGCACGCACACACACACGCACATACACATACACACACACACACGTAATACTTCCCTGCATCATAGAGCAAACCAGATTACTAGCATGAAACTTAACAGGTATGTAAGTCATGCAATTTACAGAATTGACCAATAAAAGTCTGTTATTGATACTTTGCCGGCTGATTTGCATGTTTGCCGTTTGTTTCATTTAGTGTGTTGTATTTACCACAGTTTGTGTTTTTTCTGTCATTTCAAAATGTCACTTAATTTTCCCTTTGTGACACTCATTAAATCAGTGTGTCAGTGGGACAGTACAGTAGACTACGTGTGTGTGTCAAACATTTTGATTCGGTGTCAAACAAGATGCCGCCTGACAATGAGGGGAAAATGCCACGTTTGGTTTCCATCCCATTAGATCACATTTTTTTAAATGATCATTATAGGAGGTGGTGCTGATCGACAACAGTATTGGTTCAAAGACGTTAAAAGCAAATAAAATAGATTAAAACTATAATTTTAAAGCTGTCCAAATGTGACTGTTTATACACATCAGCTGCTGACTGGAAGTTCTTAGCATTCTCCTTGCGCATACACGCAAAGCATAATAGGTAATTTTGCGTTCTAAAAAAAAGGTCTATTAGAGTTTAAGCATTCATTTAACAATTAAAATGGAAGTAAAGCTTTTAATAATTCACTATTTAAATTCTGCAAGAAATATGCCACGTACATAAATATGACATCATGTACACAAAACTAGTGGTGGGCAAAGCGAGGCTTCATGAAATACTAGCTATGTTTTCATACAAAAATGTGAATTAACTTTATGCGCAAAACTGGAATATTGGATAAAAGACGTGCGAATAAAGCAGCGTTTCCATCCAACGAGTCAAAGAGAACAAAATCGTCACTTCCTGATTATCTGGCGTCAAATATCAACAGTAAAAAGAGAATTTGCTGCGGTAGGAGAAGCTGCGTGAATCTTTCCTTCATTTAATAAATGGCTTGTGCCTCAGAAGAAAATCCTGATATGCAGTGAACACGCGGTGGTGTTTGAAGGCATGAGACTCGGAGCACAGACGCTCTTGATTCTGGAGGTCATTAATAATATAATAACACTAATACTGAGATTGAATGACCAAAACAACATTTCAGATGTTTTACAGTGTGCTCAGCCTGCTGGTTTAAACATTCGCACACATTTCCATCATCACATGCTCTTTAATAACAAAATCACATGTCCTTTTTTTAATGTGCATGCTGAAATTTGTACGGTAAAAGTGTTTCCATTATAGTTTATGAGCATCTTTTCTTATCGAATAAAAGTTTATCCTACTCAGTTATGCATATATGTTTTTTTATGCGCATTTTCAAAATGTATGCGCATCTTGACGTTTCCATCAACCGTTTTTTATGTGCATATCCAAAATGCTCATAAAATAGGTGGATGGAAACAGTGAAACTACTGAAACAGTCGAAGCAAATGTGTCGAAGTTTCGAAACGCTCAACAGTGACCTAGTGGTCTTTTTATCAGGCATGTGATCAGCCGAGGACAAAAAAGGAAGACGAGACCCCCCCTTAAAAAAATTTTGGCCGCACAATTTTAGTTTAATTTTTTTGTTTAATCAGTTTAAATGCTTAGCAGTTTAGTAGTCACCTAAATAATGCTTAATAGGTTTATAATTGTACCTGTAAAAATAGATCCACACACCACCGCTAGATGGTGCCACTAACTCGGTTATGCTAGTTCTGTTGTGTCCAAAGAATATAATTCACTCATTCATTCATTTTCTTGTCGGCTTAGTCCCTTTATTAATCCGGGGTCGCCACAGCGAAATGAACCGCCAACTTATCCAGCACGTTTTTACGCAGCGGATGCCCTTCTAGCTGCAACCCATCTCTGGGAAACATCCACACATACTCATACACTATGGATAATTTAGCCTACCCAATTCACCTGTACCGCATGTTTTTGGACGGTGGGGGAAACCGGAGCACCCGGAGAAACCCACACGAACGCAGGGAAAACATGCAAACTCCACACAGAAACGCAAACTGACCCAGCCAAGGCTCGAACCAGCGACCTTCTTGCTGTGAGGCGACAGCACTACCTACTGCGCCACTGCGTCGCCCCAAAGAATATAATTTTTCCTGTAATTTAGTCGACTCTTTATTCCACTTGATAAACTACTAATCTGTTAACAATAACTGTAAAATATTAAGTCCAGCTGAATTGAGTAGCAAAATATCGTACATTGCTAAAAAGAGTTTATCACTTCCTAAACAAGGAAGTTTATCATTTCCTTCAGCATAGTCCCTGCTTTTTAATAGTTTTAAACGCATTCAAATCGATTTCATAACCTTACATATTGTCAGCGGCTTCGTCATACGCGCACATTATAGGACTACACTATATCATTATAGTATATACACAGTAGCCAATAGGTCATCCCTGAATGATGTCCGGAATGGAATAGTTACTGCTCCTTTTTGTGCACAATGACGAACAATGAAGGCGCAAACCATCAATCAGGTCATCTGCTTTGATGACGATCAACCTCACTAAGACCCCCCCCCCCCCCCCTTCAAAATAAAAACTTCAGATTTACGCAAATTACAGGGGTCGCCCCATTGAGCTCGGAATATACGGAAATCCGTATTTATATGGAAGAATCACATCCCTGTTTTATGTATTGCTCTGGTACAGCTTCAGCAAAGAAACAGTTAAGCAAATTCAGGTATTAAACCCCACGTTGTAGAGTAGAAGTTTCAAATGATTTAATGAAGTGGTGAAAGTTCCTGACTAACACGCAGAGATGATGGGTTCTAATTCAGGGAGACATTAAGACATTTTAAGACTTTTTAAGACCCAGCAGACATCCTGAACAGCAAAAAAGCACTTACTCATGCTGGACCTGTATGCTTCAGAGTTGATCTTACTCCCTGTACAGCAAATTACAAGATCTGTGGTGACCTGTTCATTCTTATTGGTCTTGACCACCATGCCGCTCCGACACACATTCAGTTCCAGCTCGTCAAGGTTTGACACTTTCTGCCCTGCAATCAGAAACATGGGAAGAGAATTATGACAAATATGCAAACATGATGTTCTAGATATGGACTGATATATATATATTGGAGAGTAATTGCATAAACAACTCCAGGTCAATTAAAAATAGCAACTGAAAAATAGATACAGGATGAGTTTCAATTTTTTCACCCGTATCAGTATCTTATCTACAAGTAAACAAATGAAATGAGCGTTGCAAGGACATTCAGAATGCACTTGTAATACTGAAGTTCCCTCAAATCATTTTCACTACAACCAAGTGTGTTAGTGCTTATCCACACACTTTCTCAGTATTTTCCACATTCATTCTTTGCTACAGCATTAAAAGACATCATTCAAACCAACTATGAGGTAATCAAAATTCACAATGTTGGACTTTGATTTAAAGCAAAGTAGTGTTTTAAAAATAAACAAAAAGACAAAAGGCCCTATCATACATCCAGTGCAATAAGATGCAAGATGTGTTTGGCGTGATTTGTCACTATTTTCAGACCAACGCAACTGTCATTTTCATGTTTTGCACCACGTTGTTTAAATAGCAAATCCATTTGTGCCACTTTGTGGACTAGATGGGTGTGCTGGTCTAAAAAGGAGGTGTGTTAAGGCGCATTGTTGGCATTTGCTATTTTGAGGAACTGAAATAGACTGCGCCATTGACAAACTAAAGTCTAAAGTCCAGCGCAGAGCCTGTTACTTATGTACCTATGCGGGACCAAAATGCGTACACATTGCTTAATACACACAGGATGTAAAGCAATACACAAATATATTTACATATGAAAAAAAAAATAAAGGATTAAAATGTTACAAAAATTATTAGTTTCTACATAAATATAAAAACTACTACCTCCATGCCTTCTTCACCTTAGGGGGGGGGCTTTTTCAGTTTATTAATGACAAATTGCATTTGTATAATGTTACTATAAGTAGTATTATTTTATATATGTATATTTAAATTTGTTTTAATAAAAACAAGTTTAGATTTGTCCATCTGTCGGGTTTTGAAGATGCATCACCATATGGGGCATAAGAATAGGACGTGTGTTTGGATATAACTGTGATTTTTTTTGACCACACTTCACTATTATTGTTCATTTATTCATTTGCTGGAAATTAGAACTGAATTTAGAAATAGTTTTGAAACAAATCTTTGCACTTAACAAACAAAATTAATTATGTAGGCTAATGCATGTCTTCAGTGGAGTATACAACACAGTTTCCTTATCTACGAAAGTAAAGGAGTAAAGTAAAAGAGAAAGTACAGAGGGTGAATGGAGGAGGCTCATTATTTATCCTCGTGTAGCAGATGGTCTGTTTAACTGTTTTGTCGCTAGTGACAAAACAGTAAAACAGACTAGTTCAGTTTTCCACTTATAAAGTCCGCCATGTAAACAGCAAATGTGCCATAGTGCGACGCAACTGACTCTTAAAGGAAATGTGAGATGAGACTTTGATTGGTTTAATGCACGTTATGCTCAAAACACACCCATAACTCATTAAGAGAATAAGCACAACCCTGTTAGACCATGCACCAGGGCGCAGAGCATATTTTTCCGACCTTAAAATAGTAAAAGTGGATTCTGTCTCGCCCTTAATACTTTTGCGCCATGCTCTTTAAACTTTGCATTTGGATCATTAAAATAGAGGCCAAAGGCTTAAGACTGTGTACTTAAAGGGATCTTAAAGAAATAGTTTAATCAAAAATTAAAAATTGCTCACCCTTAGGTGTTTCAAACCTTTAATGAGTTTTTTCTTCTGTTGAATACAAAAAAGTATATTTAAAGAATGCTGGAAACCTGTGATCATTGACTTCTGTTGTACAAAAATACTATGGACGTAAATGGTTACAGGTTTTCAACATTCTTCAAAATATCTTCTTTTTGTGTTCAACAGAATTAAAGGGGTAAATACATAATGACAGAATTTAAATTTTGGGGTGAACTATCCCTTTAAGAAGAAGTTGAATGTGACATGAATGGTGCCAAAGTTTTTGAAGTTCCAAAAAATCTAATTAATCTATTATAAAAGTAAGAAAATAATTTTTTTTAAATGCTGAACTTCACTGTAAATAATGCAGAGTTTCACACAACGCCCTCATGTTGTCTCAACACAAATTGTTTAAGTTAAATTAATTGTTTTTTTTTAGTAGTTTTAAGTAGATTGAACATAAAACAATTAAGTTGTCCCCCCCAAAAAATAAGAATTGTGTTGTTTCTACTCATTTTAAATTAGTATTCGAACAAGTAACTTTTTGGGTGTAAAATGCATCTTTTTCATCACATTTCTAGGGCCAGACGGAATCTGCGGACGTTTTTTGCTATTTCTGCGGAGAATTTTAGTAAACATTTGCGGATTTCTGCGGAATTATTTTGAGAGCATCATAACTAAAACCTTAATATGTGAAATAGAAAATAGTATATTTGTAACTTTTATTTCATGTTTAAAATGCAAATACAATTAGATTCAATTTATTTGGTAAATAAAGCGAGTTTCTCATTTAATACATCTCATTCATTCATTCATTCATTAATTTTCTTTTCTGCTTAGTCCCTTTATTAATCCGGGGTTGTCACAACGGAATGAACCGCCAACTTATCCAGCACATGTTTTACGCAGCGGATGCCCTTCCAGCCACAATCCATCTCTGGGAAACATCCATACACACTCACTCACACTCATACACTACGGACAATTTAGCCTTCCCAATTTACCTGTACCGCATGTCTTTAGACTGTGGGGGAAACCGGAGCACCCAGAGAAAACCCACGCGAACACAAGGATTGCATTGTACATAAATCAGATGAACATTTCATATTAGTCAATAATATTACTGTAATTAATTTAAAAACTGAATAAATATAGATTTACACACATTTACTCAAGTAAATAAACAGAATTAAAGATGGGCTAAAAATCTGCGAAAATCTGCGGAATTCTGAGCATGCAGATTCCGTGTGGCCCTACTTATATCTTAATTCTACCATCATTCACTCTCCGCTTGTTTTAAACCTGTTTGAGTTTCTTTCTTCTCTTGAACACAAAGGAAGATACACTGAAAATGGAGTAAAAGCAGCCATTGACTTCCAAAATATTTTTTGTTGAAAAATAGCTGCTTTTTCCAACATTTTACAGAATATCTTGTTTTGAGTTCAACAAAAGAAAGAAATACATAAAAGTTAATAATGCCAGTTCATTTTGAGCAAATGTTAAAGAAAATAAAACTTTGGGGTGAACTATCCCTTTAACCCCAATCATATCGCTTACTGTATTGTTGTTTCAGAGATTGTTGTTCCTTCAGAAGCAAAACAGATATGTGACGCCCGCATCAGGCAACAGAACTTAGGGCAGATGCTACGCAACCCAGATCATTACCTAGCAACAGCTCCACCCCCTTTTCCAGCAGCACCTGCTTGGCTTGTTCTTTGACACAAGGCAGCAGTTCAGGATCAGCCACCTCCTCCCGCGGGTGAATCAGAACCACCTGCAGTAGATAGAAAACGTTCACTATTATACAACACAGACACATTTAAACAGGAATTTACATGTTATTTATAGGACTGTTATTTTCCCTTTGCATTCCCAAACATAAGAGCTTTTGAAAAATTCCATGCGAGACTTTTAATTTTAATCACATTACATAATCTTTGTGTATTAAAGACATTTTTCATTTTTTAAAACTAAAGAAAAACTATCACACAATGAAAGAAACTTGCAACTTCTATAAAATTTGGAGTTGTCTTCTAGTTTGAACTAGGGATGATCATTTCGGTTAATTTTGCCAACCAACAACTGCCGCTCGTTAACCGAATATTAACGGTTAACTGGTCAGATTAATATTAAATTATTATATTATAAAAATAATTGACGTTACTATTCTGTGTGGCACATTAAATATTGCATTTTAAAATACTGATTTATTTTAACATGCGAACAACAGCATATAGAACATAACAGCACATCTTCACACACCTGCATAGGAAAAAAGATGAACTACAGTAAATAAGTGATGTTTTATAAACAAATTTCGGGAGGAGCATGCGCAGAAGTTTCAGTATCAAATACGTCATTGACAATTATTCTATTATCCAATCAGTTCTTGACCAAACCCCTATATATACCAAAGCTGTCTTACCTGCAGCATCTTACGACTTTAGCATCCCTCCACCACCCCGTCACCTCACCTCTTAAGCATTACAATCCCGGGGGGAGCGTTCTGGGGCCGGGCTAGATACTTCGCTCGAATCCCTATTCCTCTCTGTTTCCTGATAAGAGGAATAACTCGAGTTTGGGTGTCTTCCCCGAGCTCAGAGCCCTCTCCCCGGACAGCACGCCAAATACGCTTTATTCTGAAACTATTGCAAGTGTGAACTCATGAAAAAGAATAAAATAAATAGGCCTGCCCTAGATATTTTCACTTAATTAACAAATCTAGATCACAAAACAAAAACTCTGACTGAATCCTTTTTAAGAACTGGCATATGCTGTTTGTCCAATCATGTTTTTTTTTTCATTAAATAAAAATAGCAGGCTACCTCAAATCGATCGCTCCACGGAAAATAGGCCTATGCATTTAATTAATGATCCGCTCTAATTCTTATATCATAAGCCTCTGTCAACATTTCTAATATAAGTCATTAAAGATTATGTCTTGAGCATCTGATTTTACCTTTGAGCTTCTGTGCTTTTATTTCCTCTCTTACTCGCTGTTCATGTGCGCCGATTTGTTGAGTTCGATGCATCACACTGAACACGCTTTTCCATTTCAAAAACACAAGGTGTTACTGCACTGACTTTTTGTTGACGAGAAAAAAAGAAGCTCTTAGCTAAGTGTGTTTTGTGTTGGTCTTGGCATGTCATGGATAAATAAATATGAAACTAAACCACTAGTGTATTATTTATGTAAAGCAAAAATTTTTTCAAAATGTCTAATTAATTTAGAAATAAAGCAAGTGTCTGTCCTAATGATGACTAGCTGTTTCCATCCAAAGATGTGAATTAAATGTATGCGCAAAACTGGAATATCACATAAAAGATGTGTAAATAAAGCAGCGTTTTCATCCAACGAGTGAAAGAAAACAAAATCGTCACTTCCTGATTAACTGACGCCAAATATCAACAGGAAAAACGGAATTTGCTGTGGTAGGAGAAGCTGCGTGAATCTTTTCCTCATTTAATAAATGACTTGCGCCTCAGAAAACTATGCCGACACACAATAACCATGCGGTGGCATTTGAAGGCGTGAGATGCGGAGCATAGACGCTCTTGATTCTGGAGGTCATTAATAATATAACACTAATACTGAAATGATTATGGCATTTTAGAATGACCAAAACCACATTACAGATGTTTTACAATGTGCTCAGCCTACTGGTTTATCCATTCACGCACAATTTATCATCACATGATCTCTTATAACAAAATCACATGACTTTTTTAATGCACATACTAGAATTTGTTCGTAGTTTATGCACATTTTTTCTTATCGAATAAAAGTTTATCCTACTCAGTTATGTTTTTATGTACATATTCAAAATGTATGCACATCCTGGTGTTTCAATCATCAATTTTTTATCGATTCTCCAAAATGCGCATAAAAATAAGTGGATGGAAACATAGCTAGTGGCTCTTAGAATTAAATAAAAATAGCAGGCTAGCTTAAATCGATCGCTCCACGGAAAATAGGCCTATTCATTTAATTAATGATCCGCTCTAATTCTTATATCATAAGCCTCTGTCAACCTTTCTAATATAAGTCATTAAAGATTATGTCTTGAGCATCTGATTTTACAATTGAGCTTCTGTGCTTTTATTTCGCGGTTCATGTGCGCCGATTTGATGAGTTTGACGGATCACACTGAACACACTGAACTTTTCCGTTCCAAAAACACAAGGTGTACTGCACTGCCTTTTTGTTGGCGAGAAAATAAGAAGTGCGGTGCTCTTTTTTATGTCACCAGAAAACGACGAGTGTTGCTGTCGATGTTGTTATAATCGTAATATTTAATAACATTGTGATATTCAATGCGTCCTTTCTCTGGCTCAGTGATAGCCTGGAAAGCAGATTTGAATTTAGCAGCTGATTATGTGACATACACAAAATTGTAATCTTACCTTCCAGGAACCAACACTGGTAGATCACACTGGTGTGATTGTCCTGTCAAAGGATTAAGATTACAATTTCTTTCCCCTCATTTGTTTACAGCAATAACACAGTTTGTGGTCAACTACTAAGCTGAAGTAGATCCACCTCCAGGGACTCTACTTTTTCCATCTTACTCTTATAAAGCCGCAGTCACACACTGCACTTTTCAGCTCATAGACTTCAATTCATACTGTATGTGAATGCAGCAAGTTTGGCATGTCGGTGCATTCCAAAGATCAAGCTCGATGAACTCTGACCTCAGAATTGGCATCATGTGATTGCATGAGATCAATAGAAGATCAAAACATGACCTCTCTGTAAAGAAATGTAAAATATGGAGTAATCGCTTGCTTTATCAATGTCTAATCATCTTGTTTTATCCCTTTTCACAGCTCCTTACAAGAGAATTTCACATGCTCAATGTCTAGACTGACCACTTCTTAAGTAATAAAAAATGAAAGACTTGTTAGAGAAAAGATCGATGCAATACTACACTATAAGTACTCAATATTAATATGAGATTAGGCAAAGTGAACACGACTAATAGAGTCATGCAGTGAATGTCTACCTTCTTATCGTGAAATTCTGTCTTGATCTCAGCTGCCATTTCAACACCAGTGGTCCCACCACCAACAACTACAACAGTGTTTGCTTCCTGGATCTGTAGGATAAGATGGAAATGTAAATAGTATTGGAAATTATATTAATATTGGAAGATCGTATGACATAGCGGTTTTGTAGCAGCTCCAAATAAACATGCTCAGTAAGAAAACTCACCACATGGAAGAAGTCCTCATACTTCTGTATGGCTGATTTGTAGGTGTCCACAGAATTGTGTTTGCTTGGGAAGGATCCAGTTGTTCCAGTGCATAGAATGAGGTGGGAATAACGAACTTCCTGTTGATTTATTTAAGCACTCATAATTTTTTTTATATATATATTTCAGCAATCACAAACCCATATTTTATTTGCTGCAGTAACATTGCAATATCACATACCTTTCCATTATCAAGCACAACTGTCTGCGTTTCTGTGTCTATCCGTATGACCCGGCCTTGGAGGAAATTCAGCCCAAATGTCTCTTTGTATGGTATGAACGTCTTTTTAGCGAAACCTTCAAAAACAAACAAAGCATGCATTAAGTTTTATCAGGATGTTTGCTCTTGTGATTACAGTGATTACTGCATACCAGTTTGAACTGAGGCACGCAGAGCTGCAACGTTGTGATGAAACGCATCCAGGACGTCAATAAGCATGAAGGGCACACCGTGATGTTTAAGGTGTTGAGCTGCTGCAATGCCACCAAAACCACCACCGACAATCACCACATGAACACTCTGGTCAACCGACAGCTGCCCACCCATAATGCTTCACTACTGAGGAGAAACCAAGAAAGAAAAAAACAACAACAGTGATAATGACTATATTCAAAACGGTTTCATTCTGCTAAATAACACACGTACAGTTAAAGTCAAGAATTTTTTCACAGTATTTCCTATAATTTTTTTCTTCTGGAGAAAGTCTTATTTGTTTTATTTCTGATATAATAAAAGCAGTTTTTAAAACCATGTTATGGTCAATATTATAAGCCCCCTCACGCAATATTTATTTGTCTACAGAATGAAAACAACTGCTATACAATGATTCACCTAATTACCATAACTAGCCTAATTAACCTAGTTCAGCCTTTAAATGTCACTTTAAGCTAAATACTAGTATCTTGACAAATATCATGACAAGGATAAAAAAATCAGTTATGAGAAATTAGTTATTTAAAAGTATTATGTTAGAGAAAATATTGCTAATAATTCTGACTTCAACTGTATATACACATACAGACATACACTTAATGGCCACTTAGTTAGGTACACCTCACTAGTACCGGGTTGGACCCCTTTTTGCTTTCAGAACTGCCTTAATCGTTTGTAGTGTAGATTCAACAAGGTACTGAAACTTCTGAAGATTTTGGTCCATATTGACATGATAGCAACACACAGTTGCTGCAGAATTGTCAGCTGGACATGTGCGAATCTCCCGTTCCACCACCTCCTAAAGGTGCTCTATTGGATTGAGCTCTGGTGACTGTGTAGGCCATTTGAGTACAGTGAGCTCATTGTCATGTTCAAGAAACCAGTCTGAGATGATTTGCGCTTTATGACATGGCACATTATCCTGCTGGAAGTAGTCATCAGAAGATGGATACACTGTTGTCATAAAGGCATGAACATTGTCAGCAACAATACTCAGGTGGGCTGTGGCGTTGACACGATGATCAGTTGGTACTAATGGGTCCAAAGTGTGGCAAGAAAATATCCCCCTGAGCCATTGGCAGGATAAATCCACACTTTCATGTTGTTGATGCCAAATTCTGACCCTACCATCCGAACGTCGCAGCAGAAATTGAGACTCATCAGACCAGGCAATGTTTTTCCAATCATCTATTGTCCAATTTAGGTGAGCCTGTGCGAATTGTAGCCTCAGTTTCCTTTTATGACAGGTGTGACAACCAGTGTGGTCTTCTGCTGCTATAGACCATCCACCTCAAGGCTCGACATGTTGTTCGTTCAGAGATGCTCTTCTGCCAACCTCGGTTGTAACGACTGGTTATTTGAGTTACTGTTGCCTCTCTATCAGCTTGAACCAGTCTGGCCATTCTCCTCTGACCTCTGACATCAATAAGTGCACCACAGAGCTGCCACTCACTGGATATTTTCTCTTTTTTGGGCCATTCTCTGTAAACCCTAGAGATGGTTGTGTGTGATTTGCGTTAATAAGCAGTTGGAGAAGTGTAACTAATAAAGTGTCTGGTTCATATATATATGTATATATATATATATATATATATATATATATATATATATGTATATATATATATGTGTATATATATATATATATATATATATATATATATATATATATGTGTGTGTGTGTGTGTGTGTGTGTGTGTGTGTGTGTGTGCGTGCGTGCGTGCGTGCGTGCGTGCGTGCGTGTGTGTGTGTGTGTGTGTGTGTGTGTGATTGAAAAAACTTGAAATGAAATGAAAAATAACCCTTTTACAATGACAAAACATTTCAATTTGGTATTTGCTTCAAATTAAATAAGATGTTACACTCAAAAAAAGGATTTTTGCTGCTTATTCAATCTACTTATTTAAAATGAGCTGAATCAACACAACTTTTTATGTTCAATCCACTTACATTTGGAAAAACAAACAGTTTGTGTTGGTACAACATGAAGGAATCATGTGTAACAATTTTTACAGTGCACTTTTTATACACAGTAAAAAAAAAATACCACATAATCAATTTGTGTTAGGAAGACATGAAGGATAAGTTATAAGATAAGTTAACTCATTAGTTTTTACAGAACAAAACTTAAATAGGCAGACTCCATTGGAATTAAAGGGTTTCCACAATCAAAGCATCAGTCATCAGAAAACAACTGGTTACACCCAGGGAATGAGCAATTTACTATTAGCCCTCCTGTGATGTTTAACGGAGCAAGGAATTTTTTTGCTGTATTTATTTATTTGCTTATTTGTTTTATTTCCAGTCTTGTTTGTTTATTGCCATTAAATCACACTTTGAATACTAGTTATAGTTATTTAAATTAAAATATAAATTTACATTAAATTTCCTTTTTGAACACCCTTGCTTAAAACTTCCATGCTCATTATTATATGCTAAATATTTAATGATAATTTTATTTTCAATTAAATTATTTTCATTCAGAATTTGTAACATTATACATCTGTCTTAAATGTCACTTCTGAAAAATTGTCTGCATCTTAAAATACATGATCAGGATACTGTAAGACATGGAAAATTTCCTTTATTGTTTATTTTAATCCAATGATTTGAAAACATTGGTCAGCCAAAACGTTTATAACAGTTGCACAAGCTAGTATTCAGAAAGAATTGTCAAGACAAGTTTCAGCATAAGCAAATGGGCTACATAATATAGTCCTATAAATGTGTTCTCTGCGTGGGCTACATAACAACATATCATAACGAAACTCGAACACTTTTGAACACTTACCAATTACTGTATGCAGGCTTCCGAATATGTACACCTCTGTATTCTTCTGCACACGGATAGATCTTCAACTCTTCCTACTTCTGTGGCTGCATTATGAAGGGACTTTGATTCTATCCAATGCAGAGCCAGAGGGTACTCGATTCCTGGGCCCTGACCCAATGGCAGCGCGTGTAGAATGCTTGTGGGCGGGCTCTATCTGCTATGCGTAATCATAGTCAAGCGATATATTGTTATGTGACAACATTTCCTCTTACAGTAGTACGCGTTTTGGAGGGATAGATCTGTTGTTGACTCTCATAAAACAGTTAGCAGACAATATTTAATATTAAGGATAAAGCTATAGACAGCAGATGTTGTCTTAAGCGAAGTATTCTCGAACTCGCATATATGATTCATCAAATGACTTCACAAAACAGTGAAAGGTCATGAGTCGAGTTGAGTCACGATGACAAGCAAGGCATTTTCTTTTAATGTAGCTACAATGTTTACTTTGGGGCTAATGTTTATTACCCAATTACTGGCTCATTGTTCACTTTTAACAGCAATTTAGCATCTGTTGTAATGCATTCCCTACTGGAAAAAACAGCTTAAACCAGCCTAGGCTGGTTGGCTGGTTTTAGCTGGTTGACCAGCCTGGTTTTAGAAGGGTTTTGGCCATTTCCAGGCTGGTTTCCAGCCATTTCCAGCCTGGTCTTAGCTGGTCAGGCTGGAAAATGACCAGCTAAAACCAGCTTAACCACCTTGCCAGGCTGGAAGCCCAGCCAAAACCAGCTATGTCCAGCTTAACCCAGGCTGGTCAAGCTGGTTTTAGCTGGAATTAGCTGGTCATTTTCCAGCCTGACCAGCTAAGACCAGGCTGGAAATGGCTGGAAACCAGCCTGAAAGTGGCCAAAACCCCTCTAAAACCAGGCTGGTCAACCAGCTAAAACCAGCCAACCAGCCTAGGCTGGTTTAAGATGGATTTTTCAGCAGGGTTGTCTTTTATTATTATTATTATTATTATTATTATTATTATTATTATTATTATTATTATTATTATTTAGGTAGAGGCTATACGTACGTATTTTTGGCTTTTGCCTCTTCCTGCACATTATGGCTTCTTTTTCTGTTTTATTCCAACATTTTGTATTGTAATTTGTATATGACTTAGTCGATGGCTATGTAGCATATAGTACATGACTACATGACTATAGATTGTTTAGGTATATGTGGGCTACTAACGCAGAAAAAGGAAATAACAAATTATTTAGGAATAAATATACAAAGTAGCCTATACAGGGCGCTCCGAATGTCCCAAGCTGAGTCATGGCTCGAGGACTTTTCTAGAAGCTCTTTATAAAAGCAGAACCCTGAACTGATTTAAGACGTTTTGCAGGACATCTTGGCACATTTTCGCCAGCTGGTGGCGTTAAAAGTCCGTTTAGTTTTGTTTTAAAGGATTTTTATGTCATATCTGTAATAATCCTATTAGCCTACAGATAGCCTAACAGTAAGAAAACATGTTACAAGAAAACATCAATATATGCATAATATTGAAGTCAGAATTAGCCCCCTTAATTATTAGCCCCCCCCCCCACCCCCTCTTTACATTTTTCCCCTTTTTCTGTTTAACAGAGAGAAGATTTTTCTCAACACATTTCTAAACATAATAGTTTTAATTACTTATTTCCAATAACTGATTTATTTTAGCTTTGCCATGATAACAGTAAATAATATTTTGCTAGATATTTTTCAAGACATTTCTATACAGCCTAAAGTGACATTTAAAGGTTAGGGTAACTAGGCAAGTTATTGTATAACGATGGTTTGTTCTTTAGACTATCTGAAAAAATCTATAGCTTAAAGGGGCTAAAAATTTTGACCTTAAAATGTTTTTAAAAAATTAAAAACAGTTTTTATTCTTGTTGAAATAAAACAAATAAGACTTTCTCCTGAAGAAGAAATATTATCAGACATACTGTGAAATTTCCTTGCTCTGTTAAACATCATTTGGGAAATATTTAAAAAAAGAAAAGAATATCAAAGGAGGGCTTATAATTCTGAATTATTAGCCCGCCTGAATTATTAGCCCCCCGTTTATTTTTCCCCCAATTTCTGTTTAACGGAGAGAAGATTTTTTCAACACATTTCTAAACATAATAGTTTTAATAACTCATTTCTAATAACTGATTTATTTTATTTTTGCCATGATGAGAGTACATAATATTTTACTAGATATTTTTCAAGACACTTCTATACTGCTTAAAGTGACATTTAAATGCTTAAGTAGGTGATTAAGGTTAAGTAGGCAGGTTAGGGTAATTAGGCAAGTTATTGTATAACAATGGTTTGTTCTGTGGACAGTCGAAAAAAAATGTACTTAAAGGGGATAATAAAAAAATTAAAACTGCTTTGATTCTAGGCTAAATAAAACAAATAAGACTTTCTCCTGAAGAAAAAATATTATCAGACATACTGTGAAAACTTCCTTGCTCTGTTAAACATAATTTGGGAAATATATATAAAAAAGAAAAAAAATCAAAGGGGGGCTAATAATTCTGACAACTGTGTATATATATATATATAGAGAGAGAGAGAGAGAGAGAGTACAATTGAGTGTGAGGCGATAGAAGGCAAGAAGCAAGAAAGTCGCTGGTTCGAGCTTTGGCTGGGTCAGTTGGCATTTCTGTGTGGAGTTTGCATGTTCTCCCTGTGTTGGCATGGGTTTCCTCCGGGTGCTCCAGTTTCCCCCACAAGTCCAAAGACATGTGCTATAGGTGAAGTGGGTAAGCTAAATTTTCCTTAGTGTATGTGTGTATGGGTGTTACACAGTAACAGGTTGCAGCTGGAAGGGCATCTGTTGCGTAAAACATATGCTGGATAAGTTGGCGGTTCATTCCGCTGTGGTGACCCCTTATTAATAAAAGGAAAATGAATGAATGAAAATGAATGAATGATTAAGTATAAAATAACAGTTACTAAAAAAAATAAGTGATAGAAACGAATGAATTATTACAGGTATAAAAAAATGAAATATAGTCTATGAATGATATATCTTGTTGACAATCTTCCCTAGAAAGTGTTACTAATGAGAAAGTAGTTTCACTATTGGAACAGTTCTTAGTACACTGTAAAAAAATCCCTGGTTGCCTTAAATTTTTAAGCTGAATCAATTTAACCTTATGAGTCAATTGAACCTATATTATGTTAAACTGACCTAAAACAGCTTGTGTAACTCATAAAAATTAGTTAGAACATGATTAACTAAGTTTAATAAGTTACAATAAATTAAAAACGTATGCTGTCATGACTAATTGATCATATAATTTTTACAGTCTATGTAACAAATACTGTAAGTAGCATCTGATAAAAAAGTAGCATCTGATAAGAAATAGTATATAATGAATAAGTGTTAGCAGAAATAATTGTATAAATTTATAATTATTTATATTTGTAATAAGCAGTAGAATCGAATAGAAATGACTACGTGGAGAGCCTAAATATGCTGTAAATTCGGTTTATTTACTGCTTTGATGGTTGAGTGCCATTATGGTGGAGCACCCGGAGAAAACCCACGCCAACATGGGGAGTATGTTGCTAGTTTGTTTACATTAACAAAATACAAATTGTATCTTTTTTGTACTTTTATCAATTAAATAAATGATATAAAGGGTTATTTTTTCATAAGGGTGTGAAAGATGGACCACAGCCTAATATTAATAATACGATTTTATGGCACTCAACCATCAAAGCAGTAAATCCCCCACAGTCCAAAGACATGCGCTAGGTGAATTGAATAAGCTACACTCTTAGAAGTAAAGATACAGGTGATGTCACTTGGGCAGAACATTTTCAAAAGATACACATTTGTACTTAAAGAGACCACAGTGGTACTTCAAAGGTACATATTAGTACCCAAATACACCCTAAATATACCAATATGGTCTATTGAGGAACCAATATGGTCTATTGAGGTAACCAATATGGTCCAGTGAGGAACCAATATGGTCTCTTCAGGTACAAATATGTACCTTTTCAGAAAGTACTGCCCCAGTAACAGCTCCCATACCTTTATTTCTGAGAGTGTATGTGTGTGAATGAGTGTGTGTGGATGTTTCCCAGTACTGGGTTGCAGCCAGAAGGGCATCTGCTGTGTAAAACATATGCTGGATAAGTTGGCGGTTCATTCCGCTGTGGCGACCCCTCATGAATAAAGGGTTTAAACTAAAGGAAAATGAATGAATGAATTATTATATTATGATTATTATATTATATTATAATATATTATTCTTTTAATATCTTGTTTTATTATTTGGTGATTGAGGATACTAATTGCTAAAGTTCTGTAAGAAATAGTTTTGGATAAATACACTTAATTAACAGTTGGAAAAAATTTCCATATTGGTGAATTGGTGGCTAATCTGTGTGTCTTTTTGAAAGTATAATTCTTCTCAGTCCTTAATTGTGGAACGGAATTAATGTATATTGTCCCTGGTAAATAAACAAGCAAACAAACATATTATTTATTAAACATACAGTTAAAAGCAACATTATTAGCCCTCCTGTGAAGTTTTAATTCTTTTTAAACTATTTCCCAAGTGATATTTAACAAAGCAAGGATATTTTCATAGTATTTCCTATCAGATTTTATTTTATTTGATCTGATTTCTTATAGTTTGGCTGGAATCAGAGGTGGATTCAACCAAAAAGCGAGGAAAGCCGTCACCTAGGGCCCCAGGAGATGTGAGGACCCCCAATAAATACCTAGAAGTATACATTTAATTATATTTCATATTTTATATCATATTTTGTGAGGTTGAGGGTCTAACAGATCAAATTTTAATGTAATTATTACATATGTGCAAAAATTTCCCCCAATTCCAGTCATGGAGCAGTCCAGTAGTCAGATCAGATGAAGATTTAGTTTTAAAAGTGATGCAGTGTTTTTATTATTTTGAGTTGTTTTCTTTTTATTTTAAGATAAAAAGATTTTAAAACAAAATGTAGAAAAGAAGATTGAGTGGTATAAGGAAAAGACAGCAAAACAAACAAACAAGCAAACAAATTTCTGCAAAGGGTGCATTAGAATTTCTTGGCCCCATGGCTAGTAGGGTCCCCACTAAAGCCATCCCTGGTTGGAATAAAGGCATTTAAAAAAATAGGGTCAATAATATTGCCCCCTTTAAAATATTATCTTTTTTTCGATTGGCTTTAGAACAAACAACTGTTGTCCAATGACTTGCCTCATTAACCTAACCTAAAACTTCTAAAGAAGATTAGTACAAAAAGTAGGAAGGAGACTATTTTGATAAAACCTGTGGAATGGAAGTCAGTACCATTTTCAGCTTTCTTCAAAATATGTTTTTTAGTGTTTAATAAAACAAAGAAAATAATGTTTTTGAGGGTGAGTAAAGAGATAATACATATTCATTTTTTTGTGAACTACCCCTTTAATACTGTGTAACCCTAGTAATTTTGACAGCTGCATTACCCATATAAACAGACCAAGTTTGTTAAAATGTACAAGACTTCTTGACCATGGATTATTTTAGGGAATTATCTGAAATTATGTAGCATAGGCCTGATGAATATGTGTGCTAAGGCTACCACTGGCGGACAGGTGGCGCTAAAGATAGTCCTGCTTAGACCTTTTTAGCTTGAAGTGGACATTTAAAGTACTAGAATTAAATGACCTCTGAAAATAATGAAAACAAATGTTTCTTCTTACCTATTTGATAAAATAATTAGCTTTTCAAAATATCAAAAACAAAAGCATACAGAAAATGCTGTGCTTTACATTAACAGTTATGTCTTATTTTCATTTACACCAAGCACAATGTAGTTGTGTAACAAAGTAACCAAATGCCTTAGATTTCCCTGAGAGTTCAGCTGTAGGTCCTGCGTGACCTCTCGTCTCACTGGAGTCCACCGCCTGACCAGCAGGGGCTGCAGAATGGAGCATCTCTGAGTGAGAGGAACTTTTGGTTCCTCCCCGCATTAACGCTACTGCACTCCGGCGGACACTACAGTTGAATGAGCGCGGGTGTTTGTCCGCTGCTGTGTGCTTCCACTCTGGACTTATCTCTTTGAAGTTATTTATATGTTTCAAAGAGCAAACTAACTATTGTACGTTTGTTGGTCCTTCTCTTGCTGACCTCACTCTGTAAGACGAAACTGCAACTGATGCTGGACACAAAATGACTTTTGCGGGAACGGAGTCGGTGTGAGTTTACAACGGTAAGGGGGTTTAAATTTCGCCTATGCCACATTAACGCGTTATAAAGAATGGGGACCTTAAAATCGAATGTTTACAACAGTCAATAATAATTGCCCTTTTGTTTTACAGCAGCTTTGTATTCGTTCCCATGGTGAATGTATACCAAACGCGCGTGCTGCATTATGGGATACTTGCGAGCTTAATAAAAGCACTTTTTTAGCGGTTAATTCACTAATGCAGTTCACTTTTTGTCTCTTAATCGCATATCTTGTGTAAGATTTAATAATGCAACATGTTGTGGGTATACACGATACGTTGAACTAACAGATCAGGGATGTTAATGATTCTGTTAATGAATCATTCAGTCAGTAGCTTTGTAATTTCCTTGAAGTATGAGATGTTTTTAGCTTTGCTCTGGCCTTCTCTGTTATCAGAAGGTAATTGAGACTGCTGATAAATAATCTCAGATTTACACTGACTCAAAACACTGAAGCATTCAGTTTGATGTACTTTAGTTGGGTTGCTACAAGTACACCTTACAAGACATGTGTATAAAAAGTATAAATACATGTACATATATGGTAAAGTGGTAGCTAATTGCAGTCTAAGTAAAAAGTACAAAAACACTATGTTGTTTCAACAATTTATAATATTATTTTTATTACATTCATTTATTTTATTTTCAGCTTAGTCCCTTTATTTATCTGAGGTTGCCACAACGGAATGAACCACCAATTTATCCAGCATATGTTTTACGCAGCGGATGCCCTTCCCCCTGGGAAACAGCCATACACACTCATTCACACACATACACTACGGATTTAGCTTACCCATTATTTAGCTTACCCAATCTACATGTACCACACGTCTTTGGACATGTGGAGGAAAACGGAGCACCCGGAAGAAACCCATGCAAACACGGGGAGAACATGCAAACTCCACACAGAAACGCCAATAAATCCATAGATTTTTCCACGTTTAACATACATTTAAATCAGAAAAAAAATATTTTAAAGAATGATTAAAAAAGCTTAAGTACAAATAATTGCTGTTGTCATAAAACCCTGTAAATATAACTATAAACTATAATATATTTTAACTAATATTTCTTTGGGATATGTAAGTTAAACTCCAAAATAATTTGCTTGAAAAAATACAAACCTGTTATATATCAAATTTTTGATTTCTTTTTTTACACATTTGGTCATCGTTTAACCACTAAAACAAGGCTAGTGTCATGTGAGCACGCCTGCACAACAAAGTTGAGGATCAAATAGCAGTTTATTAAGAGAATCGTCTTGCAATTAAAGGTTGAAACAGGAAGAAACAGGTGCAAACAGATAATCCCAAGCGTAAAGGCGGCAAACAAAATAACAGAGTAAAGGGGTCAAGCGCTGCAAGGCAAAGGGAAACCCATCTTAATGCCCACTAAACAGTTTAAGACTCAGCAACGACGTGTCTGTGTGTTTTTAGTTTATATTCTTTGAAATTAGTCCATATCGATCTTCCGATTGGGTGTGTAATCAGTCAGAATTAGGCTGCTGGATCACTGCTGATGGTAACAATTAGCATAGCAACATTGTTAGTGTAGTAAAATAAACATTTTATAGTTTACAGTGCATGCATTATATGCAGCCTACAAACAATAGGCTATTACTTGACATTATTAACCTCACGTTAATCTTCATATGATTACTATCTTCACTGAAAACAATTTGACTGAATTTTTGTTTCCCTATTTTTACAGGAATAATCTGTAAATACTAACATAAAATGACTTGTTACTCTCTAAAAATACAGAACATTTCCTTTAAAAAGCAGAAAAATAACGTAATAACAAAATACAAGCAATACATTTAATGTTAGAATTTTTTATTACAGAACATATCTGTAAAACAACAGGTATTTCACTGTATAATGAAAAAAAACCTGGAAAATTCTGTAAAAGTACAGACAGTTACCTGTAAAATAATGTGTATTTTTTATAGTGCATGCAACAAAAAATAAAAGAATAAATAAAATTAGATGTTAAAATTAGATTAACCGATCGATCTCACTTTATATTAAGTGGTATTAACTGCTATGTACTTGTATCAAAAAATAAGCACAATTTACTAACTGTGTTTATAATGTATTGCAGGACACTTCTGGTGCTCTTGAGGTGGGATACAGGTAGGGTTAGGGATAGGTTCGGTGGTATGGGTGAGTTTAAGGGTGGATTAAGGTGTAAGGGATGGACAACAATTTAATTAAAGGTGTAATTAAAGAAGTAAATTACAAATAGATGTATTTAATCAATCACAAGTACTATGTAAAATGTATTTTCACAATAAGTACATTGTAACAAATTATTCATTTCAGTGTAAGTACATATTAGTTAAGTCTACTTAATATAAAGTGGGACCAACTGATCAATAAAGCATATCCAATCAATTACTCTTTCTATATAGCGAGTCTCGCACATCAGGCTGCAGTAATGAGAAATTGACTACTGGTTTTGTTAATCATTCTTCTACATTGATGTCCCAGACTTTGCTGGCTGTACAGTATGTGGTGGGATGGACGAGGAGGAGCAGAACCGCTATGTGGCCCAGCTGAAGGATGAATTTGACAGCTGTGACACCACCGGGACGGGTTACCTTGACAAAGAGGAGCTCACTGCTCTATGCCACAAGCTCAGCTTAGATGCCCATTTGCCTTTGCTGCTGGACACTCTTCTAGGACCACAACATTATGCCAGGGTAAGACATTCCTTGCGAAGAAGCCAATGCCTTTCATTTTATCTGTGTTATATTGTAGATGCTAAAATGTTTTCTTTTTCCAGGTGAATTTTGAGGAGTTTAAAGAGGGCTTTGTGACTGTGTTGTCAAGGTCGTTGGACTTCAGTACTTCAGAGGAGGAGAGCAGCTATCTTGAACCAGGTACTCAAATAGAAAATGGCCTTCACAAACCTCTTATCAGAGCTTTCAGGCTTGCGTTTATCTTAAAGATGTTTGGTACTAGTTAATCTGGACCTTGTGGACTCAAGGTTTGTGTATGGTAGTTTATCTAACTTTGACACCGTGTTCTAACAATATGCAACACCACAAGATTTCAGTGACAAACCATTCAGAAGCAAATAAAATTGTACACTCTACTCCCGATGAACGGAATGGGTTTATTATGCAATTAATTAATATTAAATCTCATTAACATGATTAAAAATACATGCTGAGTAACTGTTGTGGTTGGTTTGTTTTAACTTTCAAATTTAAAGGGATAGTTTGAAAATGTAATTACTGTTTAATCTCCCTCAAGTTGTTTCAAACTGAACACAAAAGAAGATATTTTGAAAAAAGCTGTAACAGTTGACTAAATACTATGCAAGGCAATAGTTACAGGTTTACAGCTTTCGGCAAAATATCTTCTTTCGCGTTCAACAGAAAAAAAGAAAGTTAAACAGATTTGAATCTTGTGAATGGCGAGTAAATGACATCACAACTTTCAGTTTTGAGTGAACTCTCTCTTTAGGTACACTAAAAAATTACATTTGCTTGTTTAGAATGAGCTGAAACAACACAATTCGTGAGTATTTTGGGGGTACAACTTAATTGCTTTATATTCAATCTACTTACATTTGTTGAAACTAATGAGTTAACTTAATTCCTTCATGCTATCCCAATAGAAATTGATTGTGTAGAACCCAGCTTTTTTTTTTGCAGTGTAACAAAGTATGGTATTACTATGAAACTTCAGTATGGTAATACATGTCACATAGAATGATATTCTAATTTACAGTGGTAACATTTAACACTGAATAAAGCCCATAATCAGCACCTGAGGTGATCATTGTCATAGCAATTTATGCTGTTGTTCAGAAATAGTTTCTAAAAAGTTTCAAAAATATCTAAACTTAGATATGTTGTGGATAGATAGTACTATGTTAAAACTACTTTTAACATAGTGGGCCCTATCATAGACCCGGCGCAATAAGGCGCAAGACGTGTTTGCCCCGGCCTGTTGCTATTTTCAGACCAATGCATCATTAATTTTCCAATTTTGCGCCATGTTGTTTAAATAGCAAATACATTTGCACCACTTTGGACTCATGAGTGTTTAAGTCTAGAAAAGAGGTGTGTTAAGGACCACTGCTTCCATGCCTTCTTCATCTCGGGGGGCTTTTTTAGTTTATTCATGACAACTTGCTTTTGTATAATGTTATTATTAATATTAGTATTATTTATTATATGCATATTTATTTTTGTTTTATTAAAAACAAGCTTAGATTTGTCAACCTGTCGGGTTTTGTACCATATGGGGCATAGGACGTGTGTATGGATATAACTCAGTTTTTGAGCACACTTGTTAGTATTGTTCATTTATTTATTTGCTGGAAATTAAAATTGAATTTAGAAATTGTTTTGAAACAAATCTTTGCGCTTAACAAACGAAATTAATTATGCAGGCTAATGGATGTCTTTGCATTGGCTACAACATGCTTCCTTATCCCCGAAGGAGAGAAAGTGAAAGTAAAGGCCGATTGGAGGAGGCTCAATCTTTATCCTCTTGGTGCAGATGCTGTTTAACTGTTTTCTTGCTAGTGAAACGTTCAGTTTTTCAGTTGCAAAGTCTGGCATGTAAATAGCAAATGCACCATGTCAAAACACACCCATAACTCATTAAGGGAATAAGCACAACACTGTTAGGCCATGTGCCGTGGCGGAGAGCCTATTTTTTCATCCTTAAAATAGCAAAAGTGGATTCGGACACGCCCTTAATGCTTTTGCGCCCTGCGCTTTAGACTTTGCGCCTAGATCGTTAAAATTAGAGCCCAGTGTGTTAGAACGCTGTGCTGTTTGTAGAAATGTAGGTTCCTTGTGTTGTTGTTCAAATGATTATTTGGTGTCCTGTGTAAGTATATATTTAATTACTACATGATATGAATTAATAACATGTATTTATAGGGTTAAGCTTACAACTTGACTTTGTTACATGTGATTATGTATATTTACTGTTACTACTACAGTAGTACATGGATTATGTAGCAAAGACACTGTAAAGTGTGACTGACTGTTTTGTTTTAGTTGTTTAAAACAAAAACAAAGTTTTAATGTTATTTCTTAAAAATACTGTGAAAATATTATTATTTATTTTTATGAATTAGTACCACAAGTTTTAAACCGACTGTTTCTACTTTTAGCATATTTAAAAGTAGAGTTTAAGTTTAAGTAGAGCTTAATTTCAGCATCAACCATTTAAATGATTGTAATCACTGTAATATGGTGCCCAGATTTTTTAATTGTTAAACTGGTTGATAAATTTTTGGAAATAGTATACATTTTGATCCTGTAATAAAAAGGATTTATTTGAAAAATATAAATATTTTGTATCAACTGTAAAAGTAACATTTGATCAGTTCAATGCATCCACATAAAAAAGTACACTGTAAAAAATTTTAAGTCAGTACACCAAAACAAAAACATAATCCTTCGCTTAATTCGCTTTTTCTTGTTCACTTGACTTTTGATAACATCAGCTGCACTGACCTATTATTTGTCAGTAATACAAAAATCATTTAGTTGGTTAACATAAGATTATTAGTTTTGTGGAGAGGTCAACTACTCTGTAACAAATCTTTTTACGCTGTGCCAACTGAACATTTTTTTGTCTGGAAGAAAAAATGAACAAAATTCTTATTTCCTTTTATTTTTTCTCATGTATCCAACAAATTTTATTATTTATCAGAACAAACAAACATAGTTCAATTGAAAAACAGGAAGGCATGCTTCACATGTGAAGCATTGCAAAGCATTTTTCCCTGTTTGTCCTGCCATGTTTTGATCCTTGTCTTGTTTACCGTTATTTTTGTTTTGCCTCCTGTCCTGTTTCTAATTCTGTGTCTAATAAATGTTTTGTTAACATTTGTCTCTGTTTTAGTTTTTCTTTTTAATTTAACTATGTTTGTTTGTTCTGATAATGTATTATTTCTTAGTACCAATTTTCAAAAGAGGTTTTTGTTCACTCAACTTTAGGCATTGCAGTTCTGCAGACAAAACGTTAAAACGTTTTGTTACAGAGTAGTTCACCTCTCCAGACAAACTAATAATCCTATGTTAACCCAACCCAAATGTTTTTTGTATTACTGACAAATTTTATTAGGTCAGTGCAGTTGATGGTTTCAAAAGTTGAATGAACAAGAAAAAGCGAAAGGAATTATGTTGTTTTATTGTACTGACTTAAATTTTTTTAGAGTGTAGTAATTTCTCTAAAACTTTCGTTCATTAGAACCGTGCTTACCCTATATTTTTGGACAATAGTGTATGTAATGATAGAATGGAGTATGTATTGGTGGATTAGGTCTGCAATAAAAAAATATTCAATATGTTTGACCATAAATATATATATATATATATATATATATATATATATATATATATATATATATATATATATATATATATATATATATATATATGCTTAGTAGGAGTTTTGACACTTAAGAAAAAATACTTCCACTAAAAACTACCCTTACTACTACCCTTAAAACTACTAAAAATGTCTAATAATAAAAAACAATGCAAAATATATTTGGTTGTAAAATGGCTCTAGTATCATTTGAAAATGCCACTTTTTTACATCTTGCTATGCAATAAAAAACAGATTCATACATTTAAAAGAGTAACTTTCTTATTTTATACTTTGTGGATTTACTAAAAAGTGGAACACAAACATAAGAAGATAAAACAGTAATAATTTGAGACAGGATTAGATAATTTTATGTTGATTTTCATCTGTTTTTACAAGTTTATTTGTATTGAAGACATTGTGCAAGAATATATCATTAATTATTATTAACATGTTCATGAACCCATACACAATTTTAGCTAGTAATAACTTGAAATTGAATTACTTCAATTTTTGAAATACAGCAATATAATAAAATGAAATTGCGCAGTCTTTTTAAGCAAAAGCCAAAATAAAATGTTTTATCATTTCAGAGACTGGTACATTAATGTATGTTGTGAAATATCAGTGCTAAAATTATCTTTCAAAATAGTAAAACCTGAAAGCTGTAATAAAAAGCAGATGTTAACACTGGGTTTGGAGATGTTCCTTTTAGGTTTTCATTTGCTTTCTAACATATTTTTCTGTTCATAATAGGGATTATGACATAGATAAACAAATGATGTGTTGACTAGATTTTTCTTCATTTCAACTGCTTCTGAAATTCTTTCATTATCTGTAACTCTAAAGCAGCATTTCCTGTATTTACAGCTGTCCCAGAGGAGGTGAAGCCTAAATATGTGAAAGGAACCAAAAGGTACGGGCGACGGTCACGGCCAGACAAGACTGACTTAGAGCTGACAGCAGACTCAGATTCACTGCCATTTGGAACTGATAAAGTAGAAGCCAACGGTGTGAGGAGGGCCAAGCTCAGACGCTCCACCTCACTGGAGAGTGTTGAGGTAAAATGCTTGATTAATATGCACCGCTGTTCAAAGGTTTGGCATCAGTGAGAGTTTTTGTTGTTGTTTTTGAAGAAATCATTACTTTTATTAAGCAAGCATGCATTGTACATCAAAAAATGTGACACTGACAGTTATAGTTATGACTGGCAAAGATAAATGGCATTTTAAAAGATAATTAAATGGGAAACTGGAAGATTTTTTCCACCACTGAATTAAAAATTAATATTAAATTAATGGTTAATGAATTAATAAAACAAAAATGAATGAATGATAATTAAAAAGCAATTCATACTTTTTTTCAGAAATTAATAAAATTCAGAATTGACATAAGCTAGTCTGTATTTTGTTAAGTTGAAAACATCACAACTTTTCTGAATGCTGCAAGTGCAATGCAAATTACGTGACAAGAACTAAGTAGCTTCACATTGTGTAAGGATTAAACACATTACATTAACAACAGTAGACAAATTACCTCAAACAAATGCAGACCGCTATAAACACTGCAGTGCTTTATAATTTACCCCATAAATCAGACTTGTATCAGAGCTACTGCAAGAGTTTGTCAGTAGTGAAAGCCCAAAGTGCACAGTTGATGGTTGCTTAGCAAGGACAGGTGCCATGGGAACATGAGCTCAAAAGTATGGTAAATTTGGTGAAGAAAGCAGTGCGTGTCACATAGGCATGGGATGATAGCCGTTTTCAAGGTACACCACAGTTTGGTTCGGTATTAAAACTTGCAATTTTTTTTGCTATACTGTTCCTAAGGTATTTGTAAGATTTTTTTTTTATTTTTTAGTCTTTTAAGACAACAGTATCTCCAGCAGAAAGATCTCCAAAGTTGACATTTTAAACTGTAAAAAGAACAGTGATTTAGAAACAAATGAAGATGGCAGAAGTCAATAATTTATTTGAATTATTTAGCCTGACAGGTTTACTGCTGCAAAATATTTTCTCAAAATAAAATATATTGTTTTAAAATATATAGTGTTTGCTCTAGGATTTTTTCCAGCTGTGGCGGCAGGCCTTTTACAGATCTACCAACTGCTTATGGCATTATTTCAATGACAAATGTCGTAAGCGCAGTCGAGATTGAGATCACATATATGTAATATGAGAATGCAAATCTCTTTGCTTGCGTGCCGATTTCCTCTGTTTGTGCACAAAACGTCTTGCACACCCTCAGATATATGCTGCTCAAGTGCAGATTTTCTTGTGCGCTCTGAAATAAACGCTGCTGAAGTGTGATTTAGTGCGTTTATGTAACGAGTATGTCTCCAACATTTATTAGATTTGCTAGGAATATTTATGAATGTCTCCAATAGACCTACAGAGCGTCATTAATGCATCTTGAAGTAAAGTGAAATGGCTAAAAACTCCAGCAAGATAAAGTCATTGTATGCGGATTTGCGGAACTGTAGACCTTTATCTATAAATTATAATTATGGAAACTGTGTTAATCTTAACTGTAAGCTACGTCATGTTTGCTAGCCTCACGCATCACGCACCTGTCAGTCAGTCGGTCAGCATGTCACCTTAAAGGGTTAAACAAATAACACACAGCACTACTACGGTTACAGAAAAGTTTGCGCTGTTATAATTCACTTATCTTTTAATACATTTTGGTGCGATTATAACCAGATATAAAAAAAACAACGACTGAATGTTTTGAATGAGAAGTTTTATTGTAGCCGTGGCAGGATTTATTTTGGAGTGGCGCCTCGCCATGGAAGAACGAATGTAGCGGAAACCATGTATAGTGTTCAAATGGGGAAAAAAGTTTTTGTTTTTGTAGGATTGGGTTTTAAACCACAGCGGTTCGAACTGTAGTTCTGCCGATTGACTAAAAAGTTATCAGTATTGATGGTAAAAAACTGTACATTCTAGTCAAACCATTCTTCTGCAATCTTATACCAAAAACGGAAATAAGGGCATTATTAATAGCTATAAATGTGGGAGAGCGTTGATATTATGTGATTGTATTGTATTGCAATATGGAACAGTTAAGTGTTGATGTTAAATCAAAAGTAATTCACAAATACTTGAAAATTAGATGATTTAATGACAATAATTCTCTATGGTTACAACTGAATTAGTTACAAAGTAACTGTATAAAATGATCAAATATGAAATGATAAAACATATGATATAAATTGTACCCAGCTTAAATGTAAAATTAAAGTGACCGCAGGTAGAAGGAGAGACACAGGGGGAGGGAGAGAGAGACAAAGAGAGCAGGCCCAGAAGTTAGCCTGACTGCAGTAGAGTCAGAGAAGATAGACTCCAGAGAAGGAGAGGAACAGAGGAGGAAAGCAAACCAGGAAAAGACAGGTCAGGAAAAGAAAAAAGCCAGAGCAGCGTTTGACCACCTATTTTGTATCTTTCTTGACCATGTGACTAAAGCCCAAATACTGAGACATTCAAACTGACCAATCAACATGTGACCACATCGTAAAACCCCCAAAGTCCACATACCAGGCCATGATCTTATCAGTATCTGCCTTTGGAGTCAGTATGGACCTTCTTGAGTCAAAAATACATGTTTTGTCATGTAAACAAATGCATATAATAATTTAGCCTCTAACATTTAAAAAAAAAATACGCTACCTGTCAAAAGTTTGGGGTCTGTTTTTTTTTTTTTGAAGAAAATGATTCTGTTCATCAAAGCAGCATTTATTAAATGTAAAAAAAAGTTTAATTGTTAAATGTTTATTCCAATTTTAAATAAATGCTTTCTTATTGTATGTAGTTTCAAATAAAATTATTCATTTTATTACTATTACCATTAATAATAATAATAATAATTATAATAATAAAGGTTCATGTGACTGGAGTAATGAAGCTGAAAACTCATCTTTAAAATCCTGGAATAAATTATTACATTAAATGATAAACTATTTTTAAACAGTTATTTTAGAGTGCAATAACATTTCACAATTTCACAATTCGTACTGTATTTTAGATTAAATAAATGCAACCTTGGTGAGCAGGAGAAGCTTATTTTAAAACATTTAAAAATCCTACTGAACCCAAACTTTTGACCGGTAGTGGATATTTTAGAGCAGTAATCACAATATTGTCAAACCATGATATTTTTATCCAAGGTTATCATACCGTCAGAATCTTATACCGGCCCATGCCTAGTATCACATTTTCCACATGGTTTTAGATGCGATATGTGAACAGCCCCTATAGTAAGAATTGTGAGATATTAGCTCACAATTCAAAGCTTTTCTCTAAATTTCCCAAATGTATGTTTAAAGAATTGTGAGATATAACTGAGCAATTTTGACTTTATTTTCATCTAATTGTTGAGTGTAAACTCACTAATGCATTTTATAATGTGAGATGTAGGCTGGCAATTGTGTTTTTATAGCAACTCATATTCTCATATTTTTTTTCTCAGATTGGCCCGATATAAACTCAATTAAATAAAAATGGTCTTCTATACTTTTAGAATTTAATATTAGAATTCACAATTGCAAGTTTATATCTCACATTTTTGAGGAAAGAGATCAGAAGGGCAAATAGAAAAGAAAGAAATGCAGGTTTATATCTGTTAAAGATAAAAATTGTGTTTAAAATATTGGTGTTTTGTTTCCATAACTTGCAAATGTAAGTTTGTGTCACAAAAAAGTCAGAATTAGCTCTATTTATTTGTATTCAGAAGCAAAAATGGCTTCTGTAGAATATTTTAAAGTGTAATATTAGTTTCACAGTTTTACTGATCTTAATCTTTGTGTATAAAAAGTTAACTTTGTCTATTTTCCTTTCCATCCAAAGCCGAAAGAGCATTTTCTTAAAATCAATTTTACATAACCCAAATGTAGAGTCAAGTGAAAATAGGGCTGTTGTTCTGAGACTGATTGCAAATAGACACTGATCACTTAACACACTGCAGAGCCCTTGAGGTGTTGTATTGTTAGTCAACTCAATACCTGAATCACTTTTGACTCTTCAGTGAATGGATTTGGACTGACCTGCTTTCCACAGACAGGAAGTGAGGCGGCGAGGAATGTGCAAGTGCGGCTCATAGTGCAGCCCCCACATTCACCAGACTTTAGTGTTACTTTTGGCCGAGGATCAAAACATGGCTCATTTCACATTCTCTTTTTTTCCCTTTAAAAGCAGGAGCTTTCATAAAAGGGGTTTGTTATTTCTGCTGTGTCTGTGCTTTTTCTTCTGGACTCATTTTACTTGGCAAAACAGTGCCAGACTGGAGAGCCTGCGCAAATGTAAACCTGTGCTGCTGGACCTGCTGTTCCATGTGTTGCCCTCATTTTAGAGTTATTTTGGATCTGTCTTGATTTGGGAATGGAGAATGGAGGATATTGATGTCTTACTTACACGTCAGCTGTTTGATGAGATTGAGTGTTGAGGGTTGGGAATTGTTTTTATCAAAAGAGTTTTATAATAGTTTAAATAGTTAACATTTGCATTTTAATTTTAGAATATATATACAGGGGGCGGCACGTTGGCTCAGGGGTTAGCACTGTTGCCTCACAGCAAAAAGGTCACTAGTTTGAGTCCCGACTGGGCCAGTTGACATTTCTGTGAGGAGTTTGCATGTTCTCCCTATGTTGGTGTGTTTTTTTTCGGGTGCTACAGTTTCCCCCACAGTCCAAACACATGCGGTATAGGTGAATAAAAAATTGGCAGTAGTGTATGTGTGTGTGGCTGTGTATGGATGTATGTGTGTTTCCCAGTATTTGGTTGCTTCTGGAAGGGTATCCGCTGTGTAAAACGTATGCTGGATGCAAGCCAGTGGCGACAGCGGTGAGGAAAAAACTTCACCAATTGGGGAAAGTGAAGTATAAAAAACCTTAAGAGAAACCAGGCTCAGTTGGGCATGACCATTTCTTCTATGGCCAAACGTGTTGTGCAGAGCTGCAATCTAGGCGCCGAAGGCTGGAGAATGCTGGACATCAGCGAAGACTCGTCTGTCCCTGGAGTCTCACAGGAATCAGACGCATGCTCTCTATTCCTCCATGACCACCACAGCAGCTTCTCAGGATACGGCCTGGTCTGGGATTGTGGAAACCTTGGGATCATCTCTTGGATCGCAGGTCTCGGATCGCATCAGTGGCACTGCATAATCTCTGAGGGCCTCGGGATGAGTATCACCAAGTGGAAATAGAGAATAAAGAGAATAATTAGCATAGCTTCTGTTCATAGTGTAGCCATAAATGAGAAGGCTCGACCTCCTTTACTCGACTTTGCTATTCTGGGTACTACCAGAAGCTTACCCAATTCAGTTAGTGCATGTCTTTGGACTTGTGGGGAAAACCAGAGCACGCGAAGGAAACCCATGCCAACACTACACAGAAATACCAACTGATCCAGCCGTGGCTGGAACCAGCAACCTTCTTGCTGTGAGGCGACAGTGCTACCCACTGTGCCACCCCACGCCACCACCCCATCATCATCATCATCATAATCATCATCATGTTAGAATTTTTAACATATTATTTATTTATTTATTATATGTGTACAACAGTGGCCAGTTTATTCTGTTCAATAGATGTCATGTAAATTTTAGTTAACATTTTTAGCTTAGATGTTTTAGTCAGTTAAAGTCAGGGAAGAATCAAGGAATTGGAAATTTGTCTTAAAGTGGGAATCTCTGCGAAAACCCAGCTAAAGTTTGTGTGTGTGTGTGTGTGTGTGTGTGTGTGTGTGTGCGTGCGTGTGTGTGTGTGTGTGTGTGTGTGTGTGTGTGTGTGATTCGCTATTTGTTTTCATAAAATCTTTCTGCACATATTAAAAAATATTCTGCGAAAAAATATTATATATATATATATATATATATATATATATATATATATATATAGAGTTAAAGTTACAATTATTAGCCTCCCTGAATTATTAGCTCCGCTGTTAATTTGTTTCCCCAATTTCTATTTAACTGAGAGAAGAATTTTTTCAACACTTTTCTAAACATAATAGTTTTAATACCTCATTTCTAAAAACGAATATTATTTTATGTTTGCCATGATGACAATAAATAATATTTTACTAGATATTTTAACGACACTTCTATACAGCTTAAAGTGACATTTAAAGGCTTAACTAGGTTAATTAGGTTAACTAGGCAGGTTAGGGTAATTAAGCAAGTTATTGTATAACGATGGTTCGTTCTGTAGACTATCGGTAAAAAATATAGCTATACAAATAAGACTTTCTCCAGAATAAAAAGTATTATCAGACATACTGTGAAAATGTCCTTGCTCTGTTAAACATCATTTGGAAAATATGTAAAAAAGAAAAAAAATCAAAGGGGGATAATAATTCTGACTTCAGCTATATATATGTCAATGTCAAAATGCCATGTCAAAATTCATTTCAGACTCAGAAAATATATATTTTTAAAAAATGTCAAGCATTCACAAAGCATGAACAAAGAAAACTAATTTTGGTGAAAATGGAGCATGTGGTGTCAAACCCAGCACAAACAAACTGTGCTGATTTGGAGCGATTTTTATATCTCAAACACCTGACCAGCACAAATGTTCGTTTTTGCGGCACACACCAGCACAAACGAATGGTAGTGCTGATTATTTCTTTTTATGGGGTGCCAACTTCACTGATGTATACTTCAGTTATCAAAATTATTTTATGGAATTGAGCAGTTGCCTTGTTAACAGTCTTTTCAACTGACGTGTTGGAGAGGTTTATTTTAGCTAGAAGGAGTAAATGAGATATCTTTATGCCTGCAGAGTAAGCTAGTTTACTCCAAAGTTGTGTTGTGGATGAAATACAGGCTGAATTATAATTATACTCAACAAAAGGGACCAACAGAGATGTATTAGGAGTTCTGTTTTGTGGTGTATATGAAACACAGGCATGAATTAATCTCAACCTATGCATAAACAGATGAGTTTTTAAAGTTTATTGTCCTCATTTCACTTCAGAAAAAATCTCAGTAGGAGCTGAGTGATATGACAAGTTGCATAAATGTGCATCATTTATACTCAGTTTACATGTGTCTGTTGCCTCATTACAAACACACTCTGCACATTTCACAGTATGCATGTTAAACTAACAAACATATACATTTAAACAGACCTTATGCATCTTCAGGGTGGCATTGAGAACATTTATAATCCGTATATCCAGCATTTTGCGTTCTGACAAACTGTGAACACTGTTAACTCCTCCTTTACTCTACCTTAAAGGCACTCCCACTTTCAAAATAAGAGTCCCAGCTACATAGTAAACATAATACAAGATCAGATAAACTTAAAAAACTTTTTTTTTGTTCTGATTGGCCTGTAGTTCACTGAGAAACAATGGTGTTTGAGGCTCACGGTATGTCATTTCTATCTATTGAACACTTATAATTCAGCTATGCCTCTATCCAGATTTTTATTCAATGACACCTTTAAGCATATTCTTTTAAAATGTATTTTTTTTTTAATTATTTTAAGATCTCTTTTTAAAAGAGATCCAAAAAGGTAATTCCTCACAAGAACTATGCAGCCTCCACAACATGCTAAATTTGCCTTGATGCAATTTTTTTTTTTGGTTCGAATGATGTGAAACTCTAGTCTAATCATGCTGTTTGGATTGATACTTCTTGCAAGAGTTGGTCACACAATCTTTAAAGGAATTGAGCAATCAAATACTTGCTAGTCCATCAGTACAGTTTATTTTGGCAGTAGTCAGCACTTGGTGTTTATGAACCATCCTGCCAGACTCCTAGGTCCAGCAAGTTTTAAGTATGTGTGTGTGTGTTTTCATGGTGGTGCATTTCTTGTGCTCCACCAGGATTAGAGCTCTTGGTCTGGGTGGAGCTCAGGGTGCAAAGCATCAGCTGTGGTCTAGAAGGCCTGATAATGTGAAGGACAACAAGGAAAGGGTTTGGCTATAATTTGGCATGAAGCTTCCTCTAACTGCGTCTCTCATTTTAGAAACGCATACTTGCATACCAGAGCCCTCCCTTCTCGTCCTCTCTTCATGTCTGTCCTGTTCGCTACTTCTTTTCTTTTCCCTCTGCTCTCTCATTTTTTCATAACAGTGTTTCAAATATTTAGAGCTTTTATGTAACCGGTACATGCGTTACAATGAATGGGGTCGATTACGTGATCTCTAACTCTTTGACTAGCAATTCTGCCATATAGTCTGATGCAAGAGGATCCAACTCACCGCGTCTTGATCTTCAGCTGATGAACATACACAGTTTAAGTATTATATAAAAGGTTTAAGGTTTCACTGGGTGCTTGTGGTTTAAATTTCTTCAACTTGTCCCACAATTAAAGGCGTTAGAAGTGTTAGATGTCTTAAATAACTTGAATCTGCTGATTTGCAACTGCTGTTTTAGTGTTTCTCATACTGCAAAACCCATTATAACTTGGAACTGTTAAGTTGACTCATTTAAATTTTTTATATTTACGTATAAAGTTCATTTACTTAATTTTAAAGAAACAGGTTTACTCAGGTTTTTTAAGTAGAGTCAACTAATAACTTTAAAAGCAACAGGTTTACATACTACAGTATTCTTGAAGCCAACTAAGCACATTTACGGTAATATTAAATAAAAAAAAAATTAGATTTTTATTATAATTTTATTATCTGTATCAACTACTCATAAAAATCTTCCACATTGTTAAACTGGTTATTAAACGTTTATAGTAGGTTTTTTGCAATGTTTTATTTATTTACATTTAATGAAGATCATCATTTTGCAGGTCTTAAATTGGTTTTAGAATAGTCGCAGAGTAACCCCTCAGCAGGGTGTTTTCACACCTCTAGTTTGAAAAAAGTCAGGAAAGTGGGTGTGTCAGGCTCTGTTCAGGTGGGAGTGTCGTGGGAGGGAAAGAAGGAAGGTTTTGCATAAAAATGGGAGTTTCCGTTTGAGCACCCACTGATTTTCACAGAGGCAAAACAAACACACAGAGGCAGGGGAGAAAGACAGTGACTGTGTTTACATGGACAACAGTAATCAAATTATTTGCCAAATTATAGATTTTTCAACTTTAACTGTGTTTGGCACTTTCACTTTCATTCAGGAACATTTCATGCATGCCCCCCACGTGACATATGAGATATTGGATGCGAAGAACTGCTGGAAGAGTGTAGTTTTAATGGAATGTTTGATACCGCACAGCGAATGGAAGAAAAAAAAAACTGCACATTTCTTTGTAACTTAGATGCACTCAGTAGGTATAATCAGAAAGCTAAAGGATGTATAGACTATCCTGTCACAAAATGCAGCAAAAATCCTACACGACGGTAATAGTTTGATTAAGGTGTTTACATGTTTACATTCGGAGAGCAGCATTTACAGAGGATCTTTCAGTCTATAATATTGCAGTGATATTAACGTACTGTTAACTAGGTAACTAAATCATTTTGACTAAGGTATGTCTTTAAAAACTGAAAGAGTACTGCTGACAATACTAACTAACCTTGCCTCTGAATAAAGAAACAAAGAACACTGATCACACACTTACCAAATCTGTAGAGACAGGGCAATCAACACCAACTGGAGCTGTCATTTTTAAAAGGAGACGAGCGGCAAATCTGGATTTCAACATTTTCAGATGCGAAAAGCTCTCGGGTAAAAATGTTCCTTATAAACGTATTTCTGTGGCATGCACTGTAATCCACACATGAGTCCAGCTGCGCTCTCATAGCGGGAAATGTAAACAAAACCTTCGTTGCAGCACATTTATATACAAAACACTGATGACCAATGTCTCCTAATTCTTGTTCTTCCACCTGTTTTGGCAATACAATCTGGCGTCTCTCTGCTGTCGAACACTGTAACAGGTAAAACTTTCTTCGAAGCTATCATGCATATTAATAAAGTTGCACCTCATTCACAAAGTCTTTCTCATGAACTAATGCTGCACACTCAGAGTTGTCACGATGTACTTGTCGGTACAGAGATCCCCTCTCCATGCTGGATTACACGCAATGATCTAATCGCCGTGACGCAGCTTCAAAAATTCGTTTCAAACCGGAAGAACAAATTTGCTAAAAATAACGCAAAAACAAGCAATTTTCCCCTTTTTTTTAAATATATGTGTGCTAATAAATTTTTTTTTTTTGCAGTGTGGGACACATATTTGACTGTCAACATCTCAAAAATGAGTTTTGTGACCCTTTAAATGTGCTGTATGTAAGTTTCTTACTCTTCTAAATCATACAAATACCATGAAACGTTTGCAGATGTTTAGGAAACATGCTAAGTGAACATTTTTGTTTATCTGAAAAACAATGCTGAAATCAGTTATTCGGCTTTGAAAATGTGCGTTCAGTGCTGGAACGTCTATCTTTGTTTTGGTCGCTTTAACCCACCCAATGCCAGTTTAGCCAATTATATTTCAGAACCCTGGGTTGCCTTGATGGAAAACCGCGTATTTCATTCATTCATTCATTCAGAATGGCTCTCAAAGCATGCGTCCATGACCAAATTGCGACCTCTGGTGAACAGTAGCAGCCTCCGAAATGAGACACAGATTCAGAGTTCCACATGAGGTGGTTGTTAATTAGCAAATAACTTAAACATTACAATCGTAAATATTGGGTGGGCAGGTTACATTGTAACCCTGTATCCTAATAACACGCTATGTGGTGAGAGTTGCAGCGATAAGCTATTTGGATGTTTGCACTAGACGAAATATGACATAAATTTAAATACAGCCATTCAGAATCACAGAATAGTACACTCACTGCACTCCAGCGAAATGATAAGGTTTATAATCTAATTAATACACAATAAACCTCTTTAACATTATTAAATGTACATGCTGAATCACTGATATTTGTTGGCTGAATAACAGAATAACACTGAATAACAGTTCTAAAGTTCTATTTCAGTCACATTATTAGTATTTAGCAATGAATAAAACAAATGAGGTGTACCTGAGGTGATCATTGTCAGTTTATTCTGTTGTTCAGCTGCAAGAAATAGAAGCGTTTCTAAAATATAAATTTCAGGTGTTGGTTAGAACAAAATCTCCTTTTAATATGGCAAATATTCCATCTATCGCGTGTCGTTGCTTTTATTTAGAACACGATTCAAATCAGCCTTTAAACTCGATAGTCTGCACGCTTCTGTTGGTTTCGTCAATCTGGCAACCTGAGCTTGCCTGTGTTTTGTTTCAAAAAGAAACTCAAAAAGGTTTGAAACAAGGTGAGTAAATGATGACAGGATTTTAATCTTTGGGTGAACTACATTTAAATATAAATTATGTTTACATTTAAATATAAAAAATGCACAAATACTGCATCTTTTGCTCAATTCCTTCTGTTAATAAAAAACTGTTGCCATAGCTAAAGTATATAGATTTATTAGTGTATAGAAGTTGACATACTAACTATTATTAACAAACTAACTAAGTGCTTAACTAACTAAAAAAGTACATTTTTGCTTATTAAAAATATCAGCAACAAAACGGACAAATTAAATAACAGGCACATAAAGTACAATAAAAAAAACTTTAAAATACAGTAAAAACGAATAAAAAAATAAATACATAATTGTCTTTAGACCCAAAACATTATGTTCAATGAACAAAATTTTAAGACATTTTAAAAAGATATAAAAATACAGTAAAAACTAATTCAAAAAGGAAAACATAATTCTTTAGATCCAGAACATTATGTGCTACAAACAATAAAACAAATTAAAAATATCTAGTTTCATTTGTGTTTGATAGTAAATTTAATAAATTATCTGAAAATGTTGACAACATTTTTGCAGTGCAGTTTCAAAAAAGATCAAAAAAAAAGATAGCCTTTTATTTCCAAATTAACGAGTGAGAAACACCACACACTTTTGTGCACAATGAGAAAGTCATCTCGATGAAAAAACAGCGACACAATCTGATCAGTTTTACAGGCATTAGCTCAGACTCTGCGCCATATATCTACATCCAACAATCATGCAAGCAACAGCACTGCTTGTTATTGTAAATAATTCAACTAGCTGTGATAAATATTGCACACAAACCTTGTCATCCAACATGAATCATTTAGCATTTTTGGTACGTCATAGACTAAAATACAACACACACACTCACAGGCCACTTTATTAGGTACACCTTACTAGTACCGGGTTAGACCCCCCTTTTGCTTTCAGAACTGCCTTAATCCTTCATGGCATAGATAGAAGGTACTGGAAATGCTCCTCAGAATCACGCAGTTGCTGCAGATTTGTCGGCTGCACATCCATGATGCGAATCTCCTGTTCCACCACATCCCAAAGGTGCTCTATTGGATTGAATGTTGTGCATTCAGAGATGCTCTTCTGCATACCTCAGTTGTAACGAGTGGTTATTTGAGTTGCCTTTCTATCAGCTCGAACCAGTCTGGCCATTCTCCTCTGTCCTTTGGCATCAATAAGGCATTTGTGCCCACAGAACTGCCGCTCACTGAATATTTTTTCTTTTTCTGACCATTCTCTGTAAACCCTAGAGATGGTTGTGCATGAAAATCTCAGTAGATCAGCAGTTTCTGAAATACTCAGATCAGCCTGTCTGGCTCCAACAACCATGCCACGTTCAAAGTCACTTAAATCACCTTTCTTCCCCATTCTGATGCTCCGTTTGAACTGCAGCAGATGGTCTTGACCTTGTCTGTTCCTGCCATGTGATTGGCTGATTAGAAATTTGCGTTAACAAGCAGTTGGACAGGTGTACCTAATAAAGTGGCCGGTGAGTGCAGTTTCATCAGGAAGTCTTTTGGGAGGAATGCGATGTCATCTGATTGTTTTGGAGTTTAATAAATTTTTATTGGTAATTTTAATTACATTTTAATTTAAAGAATTATCTACTTATGATAAACTTCATAAGTACAACAGTACAAGTTATTCTTCATATTTATCTTTTTTTTTAATGAGATCAATAAAGGGGCTATTTTCTCATACTAAAACTATTGTCTGAGATACAGAGATAATGCAAGACGTTCCGCTCTCTTCTTTCCCCCTGAAAAGCTTTTTTGTGAACAGTTATGTAATGTTGTTTAAAGTTTAATGCTGACGGTAATTGATTGTGGCTTGTCCCATATTCAGCTGGGTTTATTCTTTTGTTGCTGGAGGCTGAACTCTGTGGTGTTTTTCGATCAGTTTATCCTGTTCTGTTTGTCTCCTGCATTCGATCGCTGCCATACATTGATCAAATCTTACAGGTCAGTGATTCTGTGCATTACAATTGTGATTTACCACAAGATGGCACTCACACAGAGATAGTGGTCAGGGTTCCCAAAAGTCATGGAGATTTCTGGAATATCATGGAATTTGAAAAGGTATTTTCCAGAAATTCAGGGATTTTTGTTTGTCATTTAAAATTTTACTTCCCATTTATCAAAATCTATTTTTTCTATACCATGTTTTTAATCACATTTTTTGGCCTATTTGTTATAGTAATGCAATCTTTTCACTATTATTTAATTCGTTTACCACAAGCAATCAAATGCAGTCACCAGGCTGTACCTGTTGAAATAATTTAAGAGGTACAGCCTGTCCTAACTGTCACTAACAAGGGATGGTATCTTTTTGGACCAATTTCTCTATACCTTAGAGCAGGCATAGGCAAACTTGATCCTGGAGCGCCGGTGTCCCTGCAGAGTTTTGCTCCAACACTAATCAAACACACCTGAACACCCTAATTAGTGTCTTTAAGATCACTAGAAAGCTACAAGCAGGTGTGTTTGATTAGGGTTGGAGCAAAACTATGCAGGGACACCGGCCCTCCAGGATCGAGTTTGCCCATCCCTGCCTTAGAGAGTGGTTAATGGTCACCTTTTTACCACAATATGACCCTAGTTTAACTGCATTAATTTGCTCATGTGATTAACTGATTAGGTGTTTGTGCTAAAGAGCAGCTCAACTGATGTACCTAATAAAGTGTCAAAAACTCCACTGTTTCAGACTGAAAATGTCCTTACTGTTTCATTCATTCACTAATTTTCTTTTCGGCTTAATGCCTTTATTAATCTTGGGTCGCCACAGCGGAATGAACCGCCAACTTATCCAGCATATGTTTTTACGCAGCAGATGCCCTTCTAGCTGCAACCCCTCAATGGGAAACATCCATACACACTTATTCACACACAAGTATAGCTTACACCTATATCACATGTCTTTGGACTGTGGGGGAAACTGAAGCACCAGGAGGAAACCCACGCCAACATGCAAACTCCACACAGAAATGCAAACTGACCCAGCTGAGGCTTGAACCAGCAACCTTCTTGCTGTGAGGCGATTGTGCTACCCATTCTCAAGTCATAATCTTTAAAATAATGACTTGTATTAAAAATGTTGATAGAGGTTTGTGATACAGCGGAGCATTAAAAATGGCTATTTTCCATGGAGCGATTGATTTTAGTTAGTAGCCCTCCTATGTTTATTTGACGGAGGAAGGAAAACTTTGTATGAAAAAACTATGTCTAGGCAACGCAACCAAAATATTCCTCCATCATCTAAAAAAGTATCACTCCAAAAAACCCTGATGACACTCAGATCTACCTAGCCTTACTGCCTAATGACTACAGCCCCATTGACACCCTCTGCCAATGCATTGATGAAATTAACAATTGGATGTGCCAAAACTTTCTTCAGTTAAACAAAGAGAAAACTGAAGTGATTGCATTTGGGAACAGAGATCAGGTTCTTAAGGTGAATGCGTACCTTGGCTCTAAGGGTCAAACAACAAAAAATAAGGTCAAGAATCTTGGTGTGACTCTGGAGTCAGATCTGAGTTTCAGTAGTCATGTCAAAGCAGTCAGTAAATCAGCATACTATCATCTCAAAAACATTGCAAGAATTAGATGCTTTGTTTCCAGTGAAGACTTGTTCATGCTTTTATCAGCAGCAGGGTGGATTACTGTAATGGCCTCCTCACTGGCCTTCTAAAAAGGCAGTCAGACAGTTGCAGCTCATCCAGAACGCTGCGGCCAGAATTCTGACCAGAACCAGGAAATCAGAGCACATCACACCTGTCCTCAGGTCTTTACACTGGCTCCCAGTTACATTCAGAATAGATTTTAAAGTATTATTACTGGTCTATAAATCACTAAATGGCCTAGGACCTCAATACATTACAGATATGCTCACTGAATACAAACCTATCAGATCACTCAGATCTTTAGGATCAAATAGATTAGAAATTCCAAGAGTTCAGCTTCCAGAAATGATCAGATGTGCTCCAACATTAGGCACATTCAAATCAAGACTGAAAACACATCTGTTTAGCTGTGCCTCTACTGAATGAGCACTGTGCAACGTCCGACAGATCGCACTATTATGTTTTTCTCTTCTTTTTAATTCTTTTATAACACATTTTATCTGTTTTTATGCTTATTTATTTATTTATTTATTTATTTACTATTTTATTATTTGTTTTTATTTCTCTTATACTTGTTTCTTTTATTCCTGTTTATGTAAAGCACTTTGAATTGCCACTGTGTATGAAATGTGCTATATAAATAAACTTGCCTTGCCTTGCCTTGAAAGTTTTACAATTTGTTTGGTCTTGCTAGAAGTTGTAGTGTATAGTTTGTTTTGTTTATGTTTTGCACATTTAATTCACCTCGTAATGCCAGACCTTAAACAGATTAGTCTTTTAAAAATGTTATTATACATTTTGTCTTGATTTAAGGCCAAATGTGTACTCTGTTTTTGTTAATAAACAATATTTTAAATGGTAATTTAATGAATCGTCTAATATTTGCAGCATCAGTCATTGTTGGGATTAGGAATGCTCAAAATAACTGATTAGCCATTAACCAAAAGGGTGCATTTTTAACCGATTAATGGTATCAGTTAAATGATTAAAAAATATTATTTTTAAATATATTTTTAAAGTTTGACTACATAATGGGCCGATCACACCTAACATGCGTTTTGCGTTGAGAGGGGTACCTTTTAAATGGTTTACTAATGGCCGCGAGTGTTTTTTCTTGTCAACAGAAAGGCGGTGTGGTGCGCCTCACGTTCTTGGAACATGTGCAACCACATGTGCCTACAGACGTATTTTGCCAAAGAAGCTAAATGAAAGAATATTTTTACAGTTATTCATATTTTTTATTACATTTTTAAAATAGCCTATACAGCCTAATATACAAATCAATTAATTTTCAAAAATTTTCTTAATTTTTTGGCATAATGATAACTCTGCACCAAACTTTGGCTTTCGTTTTACAGCTTAAAAAAACAAGTATGCAAATTAATGCAATATCATATGTAAACAACAAAATTGTTATGTGCTAGAGCAGTGTTTCCCAACCCTGTTCCTGAAGGCACACCAATAGTACACATTTTCAATGTCTCCCTAATCAAACACACCTGAATCACCTAATTAGAACATAAGAAGAGACTCCAAAACCTCAAGTTAATTAGTCAGGTAAGGGAGACATCCAAAATATGTACTGTTGGTGTGCCTCCAGGAAAAGGGTTGGGAACCACTGTGCTAGAGTAGCCTATACTTTACAGAAAGTCAACATATAAGCCTTGGCATTGTCATTCATCATATGCAGCACGCACATAAACCGCGAGTGAGAGAGGAAATAAAAGCACACAAGCAAAAGGTAAAATCAGATGCTCAAGACATAGTCTTTAATCTTAAATGACTTCTATTAAAAATGTTGGCAGAGGCTTGTGAAATAAGAATTAGAGGGGAGCATTAATTAAATGCATAGGCCTATTTTCCATGAGGATAGATTTGAGGTAGTCTGATATTTTTGTTTGATGAAACAAACAGCCTATGCCGGTTCTTAAAAAGTTTCAGTCAGTGTTTTCGTTTTGTAATCTACATTTGTTATTTAAGTGAAAAATATCTAGGGCAGGACTATTTATTTTATTCTTTTTATTTAGTTTTTTTTTTCTGTACTGTTGCAAGCGTGAAGATGTTCTGTATGCTGCTGTTCGCATGTTAAAATAAATCAGTATTTTAAAATGCAATATTTAATGTGTCACACAAAATAGACACGTACATTTTTAAAAAATTAAATAATTTAATATTAATCTGACCAGTTAACGGTTAATATTCGATTAACGAGTGGCGGTAGTCGGTTGCCAAAATTAACTGAAATGAGCTTCCCTAGTTGGGATAATAACTTTTTAAGCTGGAAGCATTAACAACTTATATTGAAATTTATCGTTGTTGTTCAATATGGGAAAAAATATCGAGTTTGCAGTTTTGTCATATCGCCCAGCCATAGTCTCCAACATCATTTCATATGCTATTTTTAAAAACTGAAAGTGTCTTGAGAGCTACTCATGTAACCAAATATTTCAAATTAATTAAATATCATATAGGCTATAATGGATCATACATCTCAAATTGACAATAATTTATTCATTGGAATCGATGCATCCCTAATATTAACACATCTTTGGTGCTTCCCTGTTTTCTCCCCCATTTTTGTATAAAATCTGGGTATCCACCATTTCTATGTGGTCATGTCATTTGGCCCATGAACATTTCCTGCTTGTTATCAAACGATTTCATAACTGTAACAAGATGTTAAAACAGCTATCATAACAATACTTATCAATATGTTTCTCTTTTTGGATTCTCGGAAGCTATAGAAATTAAAAATGTAAAACAGGAAGAACGTTGGGACCATTGTTTTAGTTTACATCACTCAAAATGGTCTATTTAGGGCAGAGATGCCCAAACTAGTGCCCGCGGGCCAAAGTTGGCCCATGGTAACCTTTGATTTGTCCCACCATCCCATCTAAGAAAAGAGGGAGAATGGTGGGGATGGTTTAGATATTGTCATTTCTAATCTAATGTAACATTTTGTTTGTATGTTTGTTTGTTTTATTGTTAAATCTAACTAAAATTAAATGTTTCAACTAAACAGTGTAAATAAATCAGATTTAGTTTAAATGCCCATACTGTCAGCCGACGGAGGACAAATCAAGTCAAAGGCAGATTGTGCTTGACTTGTGTATTCAGCATTGAACTCCACTGTGTTATAAATGCTATTGTTTATGCTTTTATTGCAATAAGATATAATTTTAAATGTCATAAGCATTAGTTGATATAATTTAAAGTAATGTTTTCTAATAAATTAGGATATTACCAATGCTTTTATGTAATATAGTTTAGTATATTTACCTTCATCCCACGGCTCTCAATGATATTTGGTTTTTGGCCCTTTATACTGTACGAAAAAGATTGGGCACCCCTGATTTAGCGTGCCATTAGCATGGCAACACAGGACATGGTACATGTGATTAGTTAAAACTGCTTGTTTATCTGGATTTTAACATTATTTTGAAACATTTGGGATAATGTAAGTACATAAGTCACCAAAATATAGCTATTCTAGTGGTTTTTGATTTTTTACTGAAAACATCTTACATATTGTGCCTTTAAATCTCATGCATAATTCAAATGCAGAATTTTTTCCCTTTCATGCAGGTCTGCTTAAAAAAAATAACCGATGAAAAGTGAACACAACATGCTGAAATTGTAATGAATTCAGCTTGCACTGTGGCAAACTGTGTAAAATGTCATTACATAACATGATAGAGCGACAGTGAGTCTGTCATCATGCTATTCTATTCTGTGTTTTCTTGTATATTTATTCGATGTTGTATGTAGCTGTTTCTTATTCTAGGTGAGCAAGTGTGACCTTTACAATTACTTTTAGTACTAAACTTCCTACTGTTTAACGATGTCTGCCAGTTTTAAAGCGCTCTCAGTGTTGGAACTGTTGGATAACTCGGTTGGACTCCAAACCATCTCTTATGTAAGCTCTTTTTGCATCATTACAGAGAGATTTTACTGGCTTTATATGGGCAAGCTTTAAGCTGTTTAGTATGATGCAGTGTTTCTATACTGACGTGAAGAACGGGATTACTTGCTAGCTTGTATCCTCAGTCTGCCAGTTGTTCCCGTCCAGCGTGGCAGAAGTAATGTCTGCTGGGATGGAATGCCTTATGATGATTGCATTGTGTTCCTTGTGATCGCTGAACCATGTTGTTCAATTTCACTGCCCACTCACTTCAGTCAAGAGTCAAAGTTGAGCTCTTATTGTGCTTCTTTTAGCATGGCCTTTGGAATTCAAATGTTTTGAATAGCACATTAATAGAATACACAGTATGCACACTGTACAAAATAGCAGTAAATTAGCAGTTTTCGGACCGGGGGGTCAAGTCGGAGCACTCACTCTGGTCCTCCGGGCTCTGCGCTGGTTGGGGAAATTCCAAGTTGAACCAAAACAATCCATTACAGTTGGCTTAAGATTGGCAAGCAAAATTCGGGACATTGCAACCTGCAGAACCTGGGAACTTAAAAAAAAAATAGCAGTTTTCCTTGATTCATGTTTTTATTTTGGTGTATTTGTGCTTTTGAATAGCATTATGGGATTTTGATGTTTCTTCCAACAACTTTTAACCTTGAAAAGTTTGAAAAAGTGACTTTTATTGCCATTTTTATTAGTTTAAAGTGCTAAATTGTTTGGGTTGGTGTTGTAAATTATGGGACAAAAACCTTGTAATAAGCTGTCAGTACTTTTTCTGTTATTTTACTGACTTATTTCTCTAGATATTAATTCAAAGTACTAAAATGTCAATAAAAGTCACTTTATTAAACACAGAGCCGAGATCAAGTTCCCATAATGCAGTTCACAACCGCAAATAAACGAAAGACACTTGCGAAATACAAAATACGGAAACTGTTAATTAACTCACCTGTGAGGCACAATCAGAATTGCGTAGTAATTATCAGCGTAGACTGACAATTAGAAATTGTTTAATTATATAATATAAAGTATAAATAATTATAATTTGAAAATGTTAAAATTAGGGCAGCATGGTGGCGCAGTGGGTAGCACAATCGCCTCACAGCAAGAAGGTCGCTGGTTCGAGCCTCTGCTAGGTCAGTTGGCATTTTTGTGTGGAGTTTGCACGCTTTCCTCGTGTTGGTGCGGGTTTCCTCCGGGTGCTCTGATTTCCCTCACATTCCAAAGACATGCTGTATAAGTGAATTGGGTAAGCTAAATTGTCCATAGTGTGTGTGTGAATGAGTGTGTATGGATGTTTCCCAGTGATGGGTTGCAGCTGGAAAGGCATCCGCTGTGTAAAACATATGCTGGATAAGTTGGCGGTTCATTCTACTGTGGCGACTCCAGATTAATAAAGGGACTAAGCCAAAAATGAATGAATGAATTTAAAAATCACAAAACTGCTTTTCTGTTATGAAGAAGAGCTAATAATAAAACTTTCAAGGCAAATTCAGTTTTCAAAAGTTTCTTCAGGCCTCAAAATTTTTGTTGTGTATTTCAATGACTTAAATGAATAAAAAGCTTCCAAACAGTGTCACGTAAAGACCCATGACAAGTTTTAACTTTTTTTTTTTTAAAGTTAAAGAGTAAGGGTGCTTTCACACCTGTTTTGTTCCGAAACAGGGATTAAAATTTTTACAATGTTGCACTTTGTACTTGGTGCGGTTCGCTTTCACACGGCAAAGTTTCTAAACGGAAAGCTAAAACAAGTCATGTGCGAGTAAACTCTCCTCACATTGGACAAAGTTTTACGGTTTATTTTGCAGAGACGCGCTCAGCTGTCATGCATCCTTATTTTAATTTATGACGATGAGCAATAAGACATATAAGCGGAAAGCTGCGCTTTAATTTTGAATGGTGACACCCACATCTATAAATCAGAGGTAAGACTTTCTCACACACAACCCTTCGCTAGAATTATGCATTATAGGCTTTACATTATAGTGAGAAATAACTGATAAACCAAGTCTGCAGTTCGGTCAGTTTTCCTAACGGATAAACAGCTCTCGTTAATAGTTCAGCATGCTTTCACTTTCATATTTGACATGAACCACACATTTAACACATACATCCCAGCCTTCTCATAATTCTCTCATCTTATAGCCATATACATGCCTATTACATATCCATAATACACTGTGATATAGCCGAGCTCAGATCATTTTGCTTTCTCACTACAACAATCTGCTCCAGAGGTCATTTCAATCGAGCCAAGACCACCTCATTCAGGCGATCTCGGACCGATTGATTCCTAACTGAGGAAACGCGCCATGTTCCAAAACAAAAGTCTAGGTGTGAAAGCACCCTAAGATGAAAACCAAAACACGTCATCAATCATAAAACAGTTGAATGCAATGGTCTTCAAATTGATTTCTAACTAACATCCACAGCGCTAAAGGAAAAGCATTAAAGGACATCGGAAACATTTTTAAAATGCACTTACGTATGTTTACAAATGAGGAGGCAATATACAATACACATTCTATGCAGCATTCAGTAGGTAGTTTTCAGTAAACACTGTCATTGCTCTGTTTACAGAGTCTCAAATCAGATGAAGACACAGGAAGCAACAAAGAGTCCACACACCACTATTTTGTGGCACAAGGTGAGTTCAATTTGACTGTACTGTGCACACTCAAAAAAAAAATTGTCGTTTGCTGTTTGTTTAAACTACTTATTTAAAATGAGCTGAAACAACACAATTCTTGATTTTTTTGGGGGGGTGACAACTTAACTGTTGTATGTTCAATCCACTTAAATTTGTGAAAACTAATAAGTTAACCTAATTCCTTCATGTTACCCCAACACAAATCAATTACAGTGCAGTTTTATTTTATTTTCATTCTTTATAAGTGATTTTCACAAATTCTGAATTATATACATTTAAGGCCAGCTGAAGCTCTGGAATCAAGATGGCACAGGAAGTTGTCAACGCTCATCTGACAATCAGCAGGAAGTGACAGACGTGCAGGTGAGGGCAGTTTGGGAAGAACTGGGGGTCGGAGCTGCCGGATCACTAAACCGCGAGGAGCTTTCACTCGTCTGTGATCACATCGGACTTAAGCACTTAGAGGCTGAGGTACCATCACCTAAAATTATGGAGGATTTGTAATGATCACATGTTGCATGTTTGTTACTGATGACTTTTTATTGAAGGAATTCTCAAAGTCTCAATTTAATGGTTTATATTTGAATATTCAGAAAAGTCAAAGGTCCTAAAAAAATTTGCTATAACAAAGATTAATTTTAATAAACAAGTACATTAGGGCTGCACAATGTTGGAAAATCTAACATTTTGTTTTTCTGCTATATATATATATATATATATATATATATATATATATATATATATATATATATATATATATATATAGCCATCTGAATACAGTTTCACCAGATGACTTCAATATCTCTATTTGGAAATAATTCATAATTGTAGATTGATTAAGATGATTCTGTGGGGGAGTACATCTGCATAAAATCTAACAAACAATCTACAAGCATAGATAAATATAGTTTTCAAGAGTTCATACTTAGCTGATGATTGATTATAAAGCTTGTTTGGCATGTTGTCCTGGGAGAGAGCTCTGAGCTCATAAGATCCTCAAGCCCAGGGCTACCTCCTGTTTGCAAGGCGAGAGGGGAGTTTGAGCTCAGGTAGATCTTGAGAACTCCCCTGCTGTAGTAACTAATGAACAGACAGTGATTGCTCTTAAGAGATAACTACTTACTAGGAGCATGTCTATGGTGCCCATTTAGTCAATTAACTTGAGTTAATTGTGTTTACATGTTTTTGGATGGTGGGAGGAAAATGAATTGAGTGACGCAAGCAATCATAAGCATGTAATTCTCTCGAAATTAGTTTATAAATAAACTTCTCAAAGAAAAAGATACAATTGAAATAAACAGTGTTTTATTGTTTACCAACTCTAACAGTATTCAGGTACAGTAACTGAATAATAATTTTTTAAAATCTATAAAATTGTCTATAAAGTTACAGACAGTACAATTTCTTATGCTTGAATGTTTTTAAAATCATTGTACAGTCACAGGTCTCAACAATGTTTAAATCCAGACTCATTGTATATCTTGCAATGTGACTATCGCGAATTATCACATTGCGATATTGATATATTGCGCAGCCCTAATCTATATATATAACATTAAATGCATTTTCCATTGCAACGGTGTATGTGTAGATCACATTCTTTGAGAGGAAGGGGTGAATCATTTAATAAAGATTTGGAATTCAGTTTTGAATTATATAGAAACAGTAACACATGATTTGATTCGATAAAAATGTTTGTTTTTTCTCATAGCCAAGGCAGGTTTATTATATAGCACATTTCATACACAATGGTAGTTCAAAGGGCTTTACATAAACAAACAAACAAAAAAATAAATAAAATATGTAAAAATAACAGATAAAAGTTATTAAAAACAGATTGAAAACAATGTTAAAACAGGTTTAGAAAGCTAGAAAAGACACAAATAGTGAGTTTTTTTAATTTTATTATTATTTATTATTCATTTTGAAATCTTTTTTCTGTATTAATTTTTGGAAAAAGCAATATATATATATATATATATATATATATATATATATATATATATATATATATATATATATATATATATATATATATACAAACAAAATATATATATTGAAAAAAAATGTTTATCAAGGCAGCATTTATTAAATGTAATTATATATATATATATATATATATATATATATATATATATATATATATATATATAAATAAATGAAAAGAAAAATAATAAAACAGATTTAGGTCTGAAGTAAAATGGCGCAAAATACAGAAAAAATTAAAGTGAGAAATGGCACTGTCTGTATTCAATCAGCTGACTAAACCTGTTCATTGTGACATTTAACATTTCCAACTATCTTAAATCAACAGAACAGTTATGCGCTGAATTGAAGCTGCTGTAAATGAATGCATACCTCTCTGTCCAATCTTTTTGGAAACTCAACTTTTCTTGTTTTATTTCAGACATCGCCAAAAATCTTTCAAACAAGATTTCAAGTTTAACTTGTTTTTTAAAGTAATAAATCCACACAGTGTGACACACAATTAGCGTTCTTGAAATATGAAATGGAGGAGGGTCCAGAATGAATTTTTCATCAGAGTCCAAACTTTGAGAATTCCTGGTTTACAGTGATATTTTGTCAATATTATTGAAATCACTCTACGTCTTTGTGTGTATTCAGGAGTTAGACGCTCTCTTCAGGAAACTGGACACGGATCAGGATGGGAAAGTCAGTCTCATTGAGTTCCAGAGCGGCCTGTTCAAACCACATAATCACGCTTTACCCCTCTCTACCTCCACCCCTGCACGGCCCAAACCACTGCGCACCATCTCAAAGGTCAGCAGCAGCTCAAGGTCGCACTGATGTTGCAATAGAAAGCAGATAATAAACATAGCAACAAAAAATGATACCAGTATGCAAGTTTGTCTGCATGGCTTTCTCTGAAAATTTCATTTTATAGTTCATCCCGAAAATTAATTGTGTCATCATTTACCTGTTTTAAAGCTGTGAGTGTCTTTTTTCTGAAGATATACTGAGGAATGTTGGAAAAAAATGATCAATGAGTGTGTCCCCCCCCCCCACTGAATTCTTCAGAAAATCTCATTCGAAGAAAGTAATTTATAAAGGTTTAGAACCACTTCAGTGTGTGTAAATGACAAGGAAATGTTCTATTTTTGAGTGAGCCATACTTTTAAGATTTGTGATATGTGTTAAGTTATGTGTTGCACTTGATAGAAGTTCATATATTTTGTTAATTTAATATTTTGTTGGTGGCACGTGGCTCAGTCACCTCACAGCAAGAAGGTCACTGGTTCGAGTCTCTGCTGAACCAGTTGCCATTTCTGTGTGGAGTTGGCATATTATCCTCCTGATAAAAAAGGGACTAAGACAAAGGAAAATGAATGAATATTGCTTTTTTGAGCAAAAAATAAATAAATAAATGCAAATCTCCAAAATCGAGTTCGTACGAGTTCATTCGTGCGAAATTGTATGATTTTAAAAAGGAGGCGTGGCACCTAACCCCACCCCTAAACCCAACCGTCATTGGGGGATGAGCAAATCGTACTAAATCGTACGAATTTGATTGTACGAATTCATACGAATTAGCCACTGAGTCAAAAAGTCACGAATTGCCGTGAGATTGTGTTAGACAAACACACTAAATAAAATGTAAACATCTCCGTCCTGCATGCTTTATGTTAAACAGTTAATTTTCTCTTAAATGAACACAAACAGTTTCTAAAGTAATGGAATGCTTTCATTATAGATCTGTGCATTCTTACAGAGACACCTCTGTTATCAAACTAAACAAAACAAGAGATTCGTTTGTGGCTCAATTGTTTGATAACAGAGGTGTCACTTTAAATGGCGTTTACAGAAGCTGATCTGGGGTCAGTTTATTGTACGGAGCGCGTCTGTCAGTCAGCGCTTATACATGCATTCACTGGTTGCATATGAAAGGCGACGATCGACGCACAGCTTCAATGTAAAGAAAGTGGGATAGAATGGTAAAATACGGGAGAATTTCGGCAAAAACGGGAGGGTTTACATGAATGAAGTGAACAGGATGCGTTTGTGGAGGGAACGCAAAACATCTTTGCGAGGGAACGCAAAAACCTTAAAATATGTTTTCCTATCACTCAGGTTTTTTTCCTCCCACCCAGTTTTTTTTTTCTTCCACCAATTTTTTCCCCACCATCACGTCTCTTCCGGGTCTCCGTAGTATTTTCAACAATTTTTGGCTCTGAAAAAAAAAGTACCTTATTATTTTGCATTAGAAGATACTTTTTTAATGGAATAAATAATAGCATAAATAAAATTATAGGCAAGCGTGCAGGTAGTGATGTGACGTTGTGCGCCGAGGCTTCGAAGCATGTATCAAAAAAATGATACATCTCGCAGTGAAGCAGCGTACCGGAGCTTGATTCGTTTCGCCATCATCACGTGATCAGTGACGTCCGAAGCTTCATTTTCGTCTATACCCACGTGACTGCTTCGAACTTTGATTCAAAAGTTTAAACACCCCCATGGGTTAGTAAAGTGTATAGCAAGAGATTAGGCGTCGATTACATACATTTCTAATGTTTCAAAGCACTGCACTGGTCCCATACACCAGTAATTAAACTAAAATACAATAGTAATTTATAGTCAAAAGGTTTAGAAGCATACTAAAGTGTTTTAACGTATTTTTTTACAACTATCTTTAAAGAAAACCACTGCATATCGTAGTATAGTGTTTAATGAGGGCCAGCGCAACCTGAATGCAGCGGGGATCGAACCAGCAATTCCTGCATGGGAGGCGAATGCTCTAAGGAGGAGGCTATGTGAGCAATATAGCCTCCTCCTTAGAGCATTCGCCTCCCATGCAGGAATTGCTGGTTCGATCCCCGCTTGGAACGGGACTAGTTGTAATATGATAAATGTAAATAATTTTGAATACCTTGGATTTAACTACAGTCATCAGTCGTGTAATGTAACAAACCTTATGTGTAAAAACTAGAGTAATCTGTTTATATTACTGTTGTTGTTCTACATGAATGAGTTGGTCAGTTGTGAACATTTGATATTATTGCAACACAGTGCTTTCCCTCACACTAACCAGAAGAGGTCCTCATCGAGCAGTGATTTAGAAAGCTTCGAGTAACGAATCTTTTTCCGATACAATTGAGTCGAGCGCTTCACTGGTTCAGAAAGCTTCATTTCACCATCACTACTTGCAGGTTTCTCTTATATATGCACTAGAGAAATCTTGTTGTGTACCAGTTGTAATCTCACCTGTTGATCAGAAATGAGAAAGCAATCTAAAGCTGCTCTGGGTTTCTGTTGTGACGTTTCTCAGAAGACAGCTAAATAATTTGCTGGATGTCAAATAGGATTCATTTCAGAATTCCAACATCAAGCCAAGAGAGGGCTGCAGTGGCTGGAACCAATTAACTTAATTGGGAAGGCGGAGCCTCTTTTTCTGCTCTCTTGTTTCTGGGAAAGCAATGTGCTCCTGTGCGATGGCCAAACTAGCACTCAATGCTGAGGAAATGTACTGCACTACAGGCCTTATACCGGCATGCAGTGTTTTCACATGGGACTGCAAAGACAGCTTGGGCTCCTCTAGCGATGACTTTGCAGAGGTGATTTCATTTCAAGCACAAATAGTATTTTATGTTCTGACACAAGATTTGTTGGTAACTAAAATGTAGGATTTAAAGGATCAGGATTCCTTTAAGGAGAAAAACCGCTTCAGTGATCACTGCTTGATAACAAATTCCGAGTTGCATGAATATTTGGCAGTCAGCGGAGCTAAAACCAGGCTAAGCCAGCTTAAGGGTTACGACACCAGAAGGACGTTTATTAGTGGTCAGTGAAATAATTTAGTTCATGATTGAGGCTCTAGCTCAGGCATGTCAAGGACAGCATTGTGTGGTGGGAGTGTGAGAGTTAGGGTTTTTCTTTTTCAGCAGTCGGATATTAGACTTTGCCAGATAGTTTTGTCTTCTCTCATGTCGTTCCCTCTGCTTTCTCAGGCTCTTGAGGAACGTTTGGTACGTTCCACTTCCCCTTCTTTATTATCGGCTACTGTGGGTCAGAGGCTGTTGACCCGGCTGGATGATGGATCGGGATGCACAAGCCCAGAAAAAGTCATGGCTCTCTGGACGGAGGAGGGCATTCACAACAGTAGGGATATCCTACAGGTAAGGGCTGTGTTTAAAGGGCTAGTTCACACAAAATTGAAGATTCTCATTGTTTAACCCCTCTATGGCGGCAAATCAATGCCAATATTAATCGAGCGCAGCGGTGATGTTTGCGCGCGAGGAGAAGTGAACCGTGAGCAGATTACAGATCTACACGCGAGAAAACTACAGCTCGCGCGCGCACAGGGGATCTTCACGCGCGCGCTCAACTGATCCAGCGCGAAGAAAACAAGTCCCGCGCGTGCACCTCATCATCTGTGCGCACGATGTACGCTCTCGCGAGCGAGGGTCATGCCTACAGCGCGCGCGCGATCAGTTCTCTCCGCTCGCTCGCTGGTTCTTCTCTCTGCTCGCGCGAAACATTTTGGAATTTTGTCAGTCCTGGGGCGGGACTTGGTTCACCTGTTATCTCTAGCGCTATTGGCTACTCTACCTTTCCGGAAGTTAGCCGGGATTGGACGCCGATTAAACGACGAACTATAATTCAATTCAATTCAATTCAATTGACCTTTATTTGTATAGCGCTTATACAATGTAGATTGTGTCAAAGCAGCTTCACATAAAAGGTCACAGTAAATAGGAACAGTGTAGTTCAGTTTGTAATGTTTAAGTTCAGTTCAGTTGAGCTCAGTTCAGTGTGGTTTAATAATCACTACTGGGAGTCCAAACACTGAATTCACGTGATCTTATCATCACCTTAACAAACATGGCTTCAACGGACCAGCACGTAAGTAATCATTTCATTTATTATGAAAATTATTGCCTTTGTTAGAAAAGGTAGTTATTAGAAACTTTATTAACAGGCGCCCTGTTTACTGACACATTGACTTGTTAAATCGACTAATTTACTTAATCTTTAATTTATATTTAATTTACACAAAGCAAATTAAAATTTTTATTATGCTTACTTTGTAGTCAAAGTATCAATACTTCATCAATATATGCAATTGCACCATTGAAGGTAGTAAAACTACATTATTCACAAACTAGTGTATACTTTATATTTGGTATTCTGCTCAAATAAAGTATATAGCATTGCACACTGTTTTTTTCTTTCACATTTAAGTTTTCATTATATACATTTTGTTTAAGTAAGAAGCGCATTTTTTGCAGTGCTCTCTCTAGATTTTTTGTCTTGTGTCTAGTCCAAATATCTAAAATTCCTAAATCAAGAAGAATTTTCTACACAAGCACAACATATTGTTTTGTTTTGAGAAATAATATGTTAATATTAATTGAGTTTTTGCCAATGGGGTAAGCAAAATAATCTTACGTCAAAAGAAAAAACAAGATTAATTTGCTTACCCCATTGGCAGATTACTTTGCTTGTTTTAAGGAAAAACTCACATTGGCATATTATTTCTCAAAACAAGACAATATGTTTTGCTCATCAAGAAGAATTTTCTTGACATGAGAGATTTTAGATATTTATACTAGAAACAAGACAAAATCTAAACAAGAAAAGCATTTTTTGCAGTGCTCTCTCTAAACAAAATGTATATAATGAAAACCTAAATGTGAAAGAAAAAAACAGTGTGCAATGCTATATACTTTATTTGAGCAGAATACCAAATATAAAGTATACACTAGTTTGTGAATAATGTAGTTTTACTACCTTCAATGGTGCAATTGCATATATTGATGAAGTATTGATACTTTGACTACAAAGTAAGCATAATAAAAATTTTAATTTGCTGTGTGTAAATTAAATATAAATTAAAGATTAAGTAGATTAGTTGATTTAACAAGTCAATGTGTCAGTAAACAGGGCGCCTGTTAATAAAGTTTCTAATAACTACCTTTTCTAACAAAGGCAATTAATTTTCATAATAAATGAAATGATTACTTACGTGCTGGTCCGTTGAAGCCATGTTTGTTAAGGTGATGATAAGATCACGTGAATTATGGTTCGTCGTATAATCGGCGTCCAATCCCGGCTAACTTCCGGAAAGGTAGAGTAGCCAATAGCGCTAGAGATAACAGGTGAACCAAGTCCCGCCCCAGGACTGACAAAATTCCAAAATGTTTCGCGCGAGCAGAGAGAAGAACCAGCGAGCGAGCGGAGAGAACTGATCGCGCGCGCGCGCTGTAGGCATGACCTCGCTCGCGAGAGCGTACATCGTGCGCACAGATGATGAGGTGCACGCGCGGGACTTGTTTTCTTCGCGCTGGATCAGTTGAGCGCGCGCGTGAAGATCCCCTGTGCGCTCGCGAGCTGTAGTTTTCTCGCGTGTAGATCTGTAATCTGCTCACGGTTCACTTCTCCTCGCGCGCAAACATCACCGCTGCGCTCGATTAATATTGGCATTGATTTGCCGCCATACCCCTCTTCACTTGTTCAAAACCTGTTTGAGTGTTTTCATTCATTGAACAGAAAGGAAGATAAAAAGAAGATATTTTGAAGAATGCTGGTTGTTGGCACCCCATTGACTTTTATAGTAGAACAAAAAGAATACAATGGAAGTCAATGAGTCTCAGCAAGTAGAGTTTTTCAAAATATCTTCTTTTGCGTTCAACAGAAGAAACTCCTTAAGGTTTAACTCTGGACTCTGTATTAATTGAATATATAATATGTAAAAAGGATGTAATGTGTTTAGTATTAAAAAAATAAATATGTTGAAGCGATAGATGAATGATGTGGTAATGGGGTGAGGAAAATAATAAGCTTGTGCATCATTCCGTTCAATTTCAAACTGGTTGAATGCATTTATTGCTGTAAGTGTATATGAATAGGTCAATATTTTGTTAATCATTATGAAATGTATTTCGTTAGAGAAATTGAAGCAGTGTATGATTGTTCTGTTTTAAATGAACAAAATCAAACACATTTTTTAAATTTTGTTATTTAATAACTTTAAACAAAAAAACCATATACTCTATAACACTGCTGAATTTTCCTAAATGTGTATTTTTTTCTAACAAAGTTATTTTATTAAAAATAAAAAATTAAGATATCTGAGTACTTCTACTTTGCGCTACTTTACGTCCTTGCCATATAGACCTTTTTCTTAGAACGCAAAATTACCCTTTATGCTTTGTGTGTATGTGTAAGGAGGATGCTAAGAACTTCCGGTTGGCAGCTTGATGCATATATAGTCACATTTGGACAGCTTTGAAATGATAGTTTTAATCTATTTTACTTGCTTTTAACGTCTTTGAACTAATACTGCTGCTGATCAGCGCCACCTTCTGAACTATTTAAAAAATGCGATTTATAGGAATGAAAAACAACATTAAGGCCCAATCGCAATTTTATTTTGTACCCCTTTCCCTTGGCCCTTAAAATCGAGGGTGAAGGGGAAGGGCTTAAAAATGTACCCCTAAGAATTAGGACAGCACTACAGCACCTGCACACGTCATATGTCATCGCAATCTCTTGCTTCATATGAGATCAGCTGATCACGACTGCTGTAATTATTCCAGTTGAGCTATTTTTTTGGTATTTATCTTCAGGAAATCACTGAAGGCAGAGATCATGTTATCATAACAATCTAATGTGGCAATAAGAGCGTAACTGTACTGTGCATTTACACCGTGGCCATATTACTTATGTAAACACACCAAAAACAACATTAACATTATAGCAGACACTGTAAAAAGGTCATTCACAGCCACTAGACTTTTCTGACAGGGTATTCCAGTGTCAGAATGTTGTGGGACTGCTATACAGGAGGTATGATTATGGATTATAGATCGAAAAATTTAGCTTTTTTTTTTTTTTTTTTTTTTTTTATTATTTTTTTTAAGCATGATGGTAAAACACAAACGCGGTTATGAATATATTAAAACATGTGCTTGTTTGTTGTAAATTCATATAAATTACAATTTTTTTTTTTTTTTTTTTTTGTGGATCTCCTTACTTCCGGGTGCTGCAATCCTGCTGTTGTGGCTGGTGTATTCTGGGAAATTTTCTTACCCCTTGGTTTCGAGTGTGGTCCTGAAAAATCTTCGTTCCAAGGGCTATTCTTCCCTTCCCCTTAGCCCTACGCCTTCAAGCTAAAGAGAATTGGGACACCCCTACCCCTTCATGGGAACGCGCAAAACGAGGGCCTAATTAGTCATTTACTACTAACCTCAGACAGTATCTTTTACCATTTACATGGTTACCATTTATAACCAACTCAAATGTAATTCACCAAAATGTTTGACACACACGTACTGTCCCTCTAACACATTTATTTAAAGACTGGCACAAAATGAAAATAAAGTGACATTTTGAAATGACAGAAAAACACATACTGTGAT
>NC_079447.1:45569470-45609470 GCF_903798145.1 Danio aesculapii
TGCAGCTGGAGTGGCATCCGCTGTGTAAAACGTATGCAGGTTTTAATTTGGTGGTTCATTCTGCTGTGGCAACCCCTGATGAATAAAAGGATTAAGCTGAAGGAAAGTGAATGAAGTAGGGCTGGGCGAAATTGGAAAATTTACATTGCGATAGTTAGATTTTAAGGCATTGAAAGGGGCTTAAATTAGTGATTCTCTAAATTTTTTGACAGCTGAAAAATAAAAATTAAAATAAAAACTTCTGTCCCAATCTCTTGCATATACAGGAGTATAATCTAGTGATATTAATATAGTGGTTTATTGAAACACCTTACACCTTTTTGGCTACAAAACATGACTTCCTCACAAAGCCTGGTTTATACTCCTCCTTTCCTAGAAGGCTGGCACGGTGGCCCAGTGGTTAGCACTGTTGCCTCACAGCAAGAACATCACTGGTTCTAGTCCTTACCAAGCCAGCCGACATTTCTGTGCAGAGTTTACACGTTCTCCCCGTACTCATGTAGGTTTCCCCCGGGTCCCCTGGTTTCCTCCTACCATCCAAAAACATGCAGATTGGCACCATAGACATGCTCCTTGTTAGTAGTTATCTCTTAAGAGCAATCACTGTCTGTTTATTCGCTATTACAGCAGGGTTCAAACTCCCCTCCTGCCTTGCAAACGGGAGGGAGCCCCAGGCTCGAGGATCTTATGAGTTCATGGCTCTCTCCTGGGACAGCATGCCAAACAAGCTTTATAATCAATCATCAGCTACGTGTGAACTGTTGAAATATCAAAAGTAAAAAAGGATTTTTCTGCAGTAGGAGAAGATGTGTGAATCTTTATTTAATAAATAAGTTGCCCCTCAGAAGACGGTATGCCAACACACTAGAAGCATGTAGTGGCGTTTGAAGGCATGAGACGCGGAGCACAGACACTCTTGACAGTAGGTAATTATTAATATAATAATAATAATAATAATAATAATAATACCAATACTGAAATGGTTAAGGCGTTTTAGAATGGCCAAAACAACATTTTAGATGTTTTACAATGTGCTCAGCCTGCTGGTTTGTCCATTCTCACACACTTACATTTTTTACTCTCACTCGAGGTGGTTTTGGCTTGTGTGACAAAGGATTTTAATTTCAGCCAGCCAGCCTCAGCGCTTCCGGTGAACTTACTTTCCATTATAAAATTGCCACGTTTAAGGTTGATTTCTTTAAAAACCATGATCTTCACCAGTGTTGCCAACTATTTCCAATGAAAAGTAGCTAAAGCCTGCCCGAAAATTTGCTAAATGTTGCCAGATGACATCACGCACTAGTTTGCATATTAATGACTAGCCATGGGACGATAACCGTTTTCAGTGTATACCGCGGTTTGGAAAAGTCAAGGTTTTAAAACCGTTGATTTTCTGCAATACCGTTCCTAAGGTATGTGCATGATTTTTTTTTATTTAGGTTTTTTGTTTTGTTTTTTTAGGACAACAGTATCTTCAGCAGGATATATAGCTGTAGATGCCGTTTTAAATTGCAAAAAAAATCTGTTTTTGAAACAAATGAAGACAGCGGAAGTCAATAAATAATTTAGCCTGACATGTTTACTCTTTCAAAATGTTTGAAATGTTTCTCAAAATAAAATGTATTGTGTTCAAAAGGAATTTATTTTTGTTTTTATCCCAGACATTTAAAAAAAGAATATATTTTAGAGCCGTAATCATAATACTGTGATATTTTTATCCAGGGTATCATACCGTCAGAATCTTATACCGGTATATGCCTATTAGTAACGTCATTGCGTAGTATCTTACAAGCGTAAGCCTGTCATGTCTCTACTCTCTGAGGCGCCGTGTATTATATTATATTAAAACAGTACATCCAGATGCACAATAAATAGGTTCTTATTAACATATTACCTCATGTGATGACGTCACTGCGTAATCGCAACTGAAAACTACATCTTTTAGTATACTAAATAAATAATGTTTTTTTTTTCAATTTGACTGGCCATCTCAGGAAAAACATTATTTGAAATGTCAACTATATTTTCATACAAATCTAAATGGACCATTTGTAAAATACAAACACTTTTTGATATAGTTTTAATTTTTAAACATAACACTGATAATGAACAGTTACATTCTTTAAAACAATCACAGTTTGTCTACTTTTTTTTTACTTGTCACTTTCACAAGTGTTAATTTCACAATTATGGCACTATTGGAATTTATTGCTACCTAAATTACCAACAATTGTACACGTTAACAAATATCTGTAAATTAACAGTTATGGAAAACAATCGGACCTAGCAATTTAACTTAAATGTGATGTGTGTGTTAAGTGAAGCCTGCAGCTACTGTTATTTTGAGTCACTTTTTAAAAATGGCTAAAAGTAGCAAAATGAATGTTAAAACTTGCTACATTTGTTGCTAGGTGCTTTTTGAAAAAAAAAAAAAAAAAAACGTTGCTAGGGTAGTATGAAACGTTGCTAAATCTAGCAACAAAATTGCTAAGTTGGCAACACTGATCTTCACTGCCTGATAAATATATGATATATAAAGTGGGTCTCAGACTGGACAAGAAGCACTGCATTAAATAAAAATTTTCCCAGGCCATGTCTTTAAAAAATGAGTTCATTTTACCCCAGTTTTTTCAATGGAGTTTCTGCGCTTGCCTGCTGACCCTGATGGCACTAGCGGTTACACGGTCTTTCATCTTGTTTTACGATTGAACAACTAATTGAATGCTTGAGTCTATTTAACTGAATGTATTGCAGTTACATTACAACATCCATGCTGTAAAAGCAGCTCTTATAAATTGAAAATAGTCACATTAAGCTTTTTTCGGAAGTTTAACATTGACTGAAAAACACTAGCTGATCTAATGCTTCTAGATCATGCAAAAAGTGTTATTGTTTACACGATTGGTTCCTTTGGCATCCTTCCATCAATTCCCTTGCAATCCCACTGACTTGAGTTTCCCGATGCCGCCTCTCTCACCTACAGTACACTGCTATGTGAAGAGGTGATCTGTCACGGTTAGAGGTGTATGTTTCTTTGAGCATGTCAGCGTGGTGTCAGGTTAAATAACTCTAGCCGTGTTACAGGAGAACAGGCGATTGGAGGAGGAAGTAAGCGCTCTTAAGGAGAAGCTGACTGAAGCGGAGAGCGCCATCTCGAAGCTGCAGAATGATCTAGATCATCTCCTGCAAGACAAGGTGAGATGTCTGAATGTCAGTTTGCTATTGGATCAGTTATGATTGCTGATTTATGATTTTGTCTTCATGAACAGTATGATGGCCTTGATGCAAATGGCACAGGACTGCTGAATCGAGAGGAGCAATTCTCCGAGATCTTCAAGGAGTATGAGCAGCAGTGCAGGGTATGAGTGTGTGTTTGTGGATGTTTTGTCTACAGTGAATGGTGACAGAGGTGTGCTATTACTTTAACTGCAAGTCTAAAGAGTAGTAATAATAACCTAGGAATTATTAATTTTAGCAATATGCTAATACACAAAAGCTACTATGCTACAATGATTATTTTTAAAAACTGCAGTATGTAAATTTTGCCACTAGAGGCACTTATTCACAACCAACAAAGGTGTATTTTGATGATGCTATGACTGAAGTCATGGGAGTTTTTTTATGGCATCCTATGAGATTTTGGGATGTTCACAGACGAACTGAAGTATTCAAAACTTATTATCTTGGTAGTATGAAGCAGAGCAAGGCTGAACGCTGTCGTAGCTAAACGAGTCCGCCGAAGCAGTCGCTGCTTTCATGCAATTTGGGATAATACTGTATGAGTTTTATGGCTATTGATGGTATATTTTAATGGTGGTAAGAGTAGATTTTTACAAATTTTTAGTCTGTAAAAACCTTTGAACTGGTTCTATACAATGTTCAGAATTCTGTTACAGAAATGTGTTCAAATTTGGGCTTATTTACCTAAACAATTACTGTTTTAATTAAAATTTGATAACATATTTAAATATTTACAGATAATAAAGGCTTCGTTCACGCAAACAATTAAAACTATTACTCACCCTGATATCTATCCATTTTCTTTAGACCTTCGTTCGTCTTTGTTACACAAATTAAGAAGTTTAGATGAAATTCGAGAGCTCCCTCATCCTCCAAATAGTTCTGAGACGTTTAAAGTACAGAAACGGAACCAAAACATTCCATGTGACATCAGAGGTTCAACTGTATGAAGCTTATGGAATAAAGTCGCTGTCATAAATATTTAATTAGTAAATAAAATTAACGCATCTGTAATTATAAAAACATAAAGTAAAACGGAACGTACTCTTCATTTTACGAGAGAACAATTCCAAAATCTGCGATTTAGAACAGACATCTATACGACATTTATTTTCTGTTTGTATATGACTGATAAATTTATGATGGGTGTACTTTACGAACACGAAATAGTTTCACCACAGACATGACAACCTGATTACGAGTACGAATCAAAAAGCACACTCCACTGTCAAGATTACGTCACCACTGTCACAGGCATTAATAAACAAGCGAGAGCCATCGATGACATCGGTGCGCTTGCTGGGCACTCGAGCTCCCACACACAGTCTCAGGTAAGATGTTGTTTGTTATTCCCTCTTTGAGAAATGTCCATCATGAGCTGTAATAAAGGTTGAGACTTAATAAGGTCCATTTTCGCAGTGTTTCTTGGACATTTTACAGAATCAAAATTAACAATCGGCCGAGGATAGTGAGCTAGCATAATGTATGTTAACATTACAGGCAGCAAGAGCAGAATTTCTCAGTGAATCACTTAACGGTGATGAAGTAATCTTTTTTTAACTGTTTAAGTAACTCGCAAACACCCTAAGATTACCAGATCCAACCAAATCAGACAGATTTATCCAGTATAGGTAGATAAAACGAAGAATTTTTTTACACTTTATTAATTAATTAATTGCTACTTTAACTCAGAATAAGCAAAATATAATGTGGCAATTAAGCAATCACCAATATAGAACACACACACACACACACACACACACACACACACACGGAAAGAGAGAAACACACAGAATAGTATAGAGCTAAATGGTAATAGTTTATTAATTATAATATAATAATACAATATAAAGAAACTAATAGTTTAATCAAGTAATATAAATAACAAATAACATAACAAACCTCTATATTATTAGCTACTAATACCTTACTTTGTACAAATTTAAAGATAATATAAAAATATATATCTGAACATATCATCTCCTTTACATCAATGAGGAGCTTAATTATTCAGCTTTCAGATGACATACAAGTCTGTTTCAGATGATTGACCCTTATGTTGGATTTTGTGGTCCGGGGTTACATATTTAATATTAATTTATTTGATTCATAGTCACATAAAAATGTTTAACGTTACACACCTCTGGTGAGCACAAACCCCCAAATATTTAACTTGCCCTTTGCGGATATCTTCATTACATAAGATCAATGGTCGATCTGGCTTTAATAAAAGTTACTTGATCAACAAACGTCATGTTATAGTCAGTCACAGTTAAGTGATTCACTGAGCTCGCTGCCTTTAACGTTAACATACATTATGCTAGCTCACTATCCTCGGCCGATTGTTAATTTTGATTCTGTAAAATGTCCAAGTAACACAGCGAAAATGGACCTCATTAAGTCTCAAACTTTATCACAGCTCATGACGGACATTTCTCAAAGAGGGAATAACAAAAATCGTACCTGAGAGTGTGTGGGAGCTCAAGTGCCCAGCAAGCGCACTGTTGTGATTGATGGCTCTCGCTTGTTTATTAATGCCTGTGACAGTGGTGACGTAAATTTGACAGTGGAGTGTGCTTTTTGATTCGTACTTGTTATCAGGTTGTTGTGTCAATGATGAAACTGTATGTCGTGTTTGTAAAGTACACCCATCGTAAATTTATCAGTCATATACAAACAGACAGAAAATGTCGTATCTGTTCTAATCGCAGATTTTGGAATTGTACTCTCGTAAAATGATGAGCGTTCTGTTTTCCTTTACGTTATTATAATTACAGATGCGTGAATTTTATTTACGCACGAAATATTTATGACAGCGATTTTATTCCATAGAAGCTCCAAGAACAACATTGTGCACCAAAAAACTGTAATCATTACTTTGTTTGCCAATGTCTTCTGCATCAGATTTGGGTATGGGTGCACTACGTACAATACATCACTTGCGTGTTCCGCTACTGACACTTAAGGCACTGTCCGTAGTAAACACACCCTGGTGGCCGCAATCTTTCCATCCAAAAATGCCTATTAAATTTATGCGCAAAACTGGATTATTGCATAAAAGACGCGCAAATAAAGCAGCGTTTCCGTCCAACGAGTCAGAGGACAAAATCGTTACTTCCTGATTAACTGTCTGGCACCAAATATCAAAAGTAAAATTGGATTTTTCTGCAGTAGGAGAAGATGTGTGAATCTTTATTTAATAAATGAGTTGCGCCTCAGAAGGCAGTATGCCAACAAACAATAAGCATGTAGTGGCGTTTGAAGGCATGAGACGCGGAGCACATACACTCTTGATAGTAGGTAATTATTAATTTAATAATAATAATACCAATACTGAAATTAAGTTAAGGCATTTTAGAATGACCAAAACAACATTTCAGATGTTTTACAATGTGCTCAGCCTGCTGGTTTGTCCATTCTCACACATTTTCATCATCACATGACCTCTTATAACAAAATCACGACTTTTTTTTTTTTTTAAATGCGCATCTTCAATTTATGCACATCTTAGCGTTTCCATCAACTGTTTTTTTTTTTTTTTTTTTTTTTTTTTTATGCGCATATCTAAAATGTGCATCAAAATAGTTGGATGGAAACAAATAACACTTACCCTGAACTGACCTTTTAATGTATGTTTTAATTGCTGTAGTATAGTGCTCACTATTTTTCCCATATTTATTTTTTTTTAACTGCTCTCCTTTTTTTATACTTAAAAATTTGTACAAATTTTTTTGGTTTTTAAAATATTTGCAGAGACTCCGATAAGTTGTTGTTTGACATTCCATTTGATGATGCTTGTGGCAAGGAATTTTCACACTTGCCCTTGTATTTCAGAGTTTCAGGAAATAGTGCAGAATATGTGCAAATGACTCTGTGTCTCCGCCCCACTAAATACAGGAGTTGCAGGACAGGAATGACGAGTTATGCTCCGAGCTGGAGTTGTTGAAGTCTCAGGGCTCCGGAAAGAGAACCAGACTCTCCAGGAGCAGCCTTCCAGCTAACGACTGGTCAAACCGAAGAGCGTTAACTACCGAATCAGATTCTGGTGAATTCAATTCTTTTGTAAAAAAAAAATAAAGACTAAATGAATCAACTTTTTTTTCCCCAAGTTGTCTAACTTTATCATTTCAGTTAACTATTGAATAAAATAGCTCTTGTTGTCTTTTGCAGATGATTCTGAAATGAAGAAAGGTACATCTCCTCTAGTCAGAAAAAAGCTCCAAGTTACTGACAAAAATGGTGAGGAATTATTAAAACAGGGTTGTTTTTCCCTATAAAGAACATCTATATACATGGGTCACATTGTTTTTGGTGTATCTCTTTAGTGTTGGGTTCTTTGGAGAGTTTGGCTCCCCCTGTCAGCATTGAGACAGAACTAGCCATGGAAAAGATAAAAGAGAGACATGAGCAAGAGGTTCAGGACTTGAAGATCCAACTGGAGACTAAGGTAAAGGGCTACAGTCATAACTAGGCCCACACAAAATCTGTGCGCGCAGAAATCCACAGATTCTGCAGATTTTTAGCCCATCATGGAGTATTTTTTTTTTACTTGTATAAATGTTTTACATTTATTTTTATTCAGCTTTTACATTAATTTCAGTAATATTATTGACTAATATGAAAATGTTCATATGATTTATTTACAATACAGTTTGTAAAGTAATATTTTCAGTCTTTTAGTATATTAATTATATGTGAGACTTGCTCTGTTTACCAAATAATGCGGATCTAATTGTATTTGCATTTTTAACATTCAATAAAAGGTAAAAAGATATCTATTTTTTAATTTCATATATATTAAGTTTTTAGTTATGATACTCCCAAAATCATGCTTCATAAATCTGCAGAATTCGGGGTAGAACTAGCAAAAAAATGTCCGTAGATTCTGTCTGGCCCTAGTCATAACACAGAAACATTATAACACAGAAACATTATAGGCTTATTGCATGTACGCTTTCCAAATGAAACTGGATTCAAAGAGTCAGAGCTGAGGGGAAAAATGCTAGGATGTGCTAATGCTTCTAGACATATAATTTTGTCAGGTTCAATTATAACCTTATGGAGTGTAACAGAACGCTTGCTCTTTCAGTAATGTTTGGTCCAGAAAGATATTTTCTGTTCAAAAATCCATATCTCCATGTGCTGGGGAATTGGCAACATATTCTCAGGGTTTTCACACGTCTTTAAAGTACTTGAATTTTGGACGTATGAATTGGAAAGGCTTGGAAAGTACTTAAAACCAAACCTAGTTCCTTGAAAGTGCTTGAATTTAGAATGCATGGAGTTCTATTTCAACAATTGTACTGTGTTGCTCTCAAACTTTATTTAAAAAATGTTACATTTAAATCTAATACAAGAACTATGACGCATAATGCATTTTATCATTATTTCAGAAATTACGCTTGAATATTGACAGTATAAAATTCAACTAATTGTATTAAAGTTATTTAAATGATTGTTTAACTGGATACATTGATACATTTTAATGTAATTATTAAAGGTGCTGTATGCAAGTTTTTGACTTTTCTAAAGCATAAAAATACCATAATATGTTTACAGATTTTCAAGAAACGTGCTAGGTGAAATAGTCAGATATTCTGCTTTGAAAATGTGTTTGGTGCCGGAACGGCTGTCTTTTTTTGGGGTTCTTTTAACCCACCCACTGCCAGTTTAGCCAATTATATTTCAGCACCCTGGGTTGCCTTGATGGGAAAAGTGTGTATTTCATTCACTCAGGCTCCCTTTACACTAATACGTTTTAGTTTTAAACTGCGTTTTAGAATGAAAATGATCCGCGTCCACACTGGCGTTTCACCTAGCATTTCTGAACAGATCTCAGCCCACACTATACTGCTGAAAACGCACATCAGGTGACCGCACACACGCACAGCATGCGCTGTAGTGTATGCGTGCGTCTGAGCCCCAGGCAGTCAGCAGGTGCTTTGAGCACATCTACCCAGATGAGAGCAGCGCACGTCGGACTGTTCATCAACGATCTACAGCTGGATCTAATGTCACTATATTTGTTAAATGTGATTTTTAATTCATCTTGTCGTCTATATCTTCAGGCTGAGTGCAAAGATAAGTTAATATATTAATTAACGTAACCGCGTACACTGATTCTGCACATTTGACTGATTGCTTGCATTTATTTCCCATATCGTGTAAACCTGTTGTACGTTATACTTTTATAATGGCCGTTATTGATTATTAAAACTGATATTCAGCAAAAGAGACTGCATGTTTCATAATTTCAATGAAAATTAAAGGAGGCAGTAATGTTATAAGCTCTGTTTTGTTATAAATATGCATACAGTGAAGATGAGTCATATAAATATGTAGCTACATGACACCTCAACATTTTGACAATGAAAATAGGCAGTTCCTTATATCATGTTTTCATTTTATTGTTAAGAAAGTGAAACCGTAGCCAAGATGATGTGAATGAGGCTGTAAAGTACACTGTTCCCTTTGAAGGTTCACCCGACGTGTCCTCTGGAGTTTGTTTTCCATATCAAACTTGTGAAGGCTGAACTTACAAGGAGAGGATGGAAGACTGAACTTAGTGCAGGCTACTTAATATTGAGGAAAAAGCCCCAATCAAATCAGACACCTCCGTTTTCAGATGTCTTCATTTTCCCCCATCCACACTGACACGGAGCAGCTGCGTTTTCAGAAAGCTCCGTTGTTGGTGCTCAAACTCATAGTAGTGTGGCCGGATGGCGTCACCATAGCAAAACTTGCACATTTTAAAACTAAAACGTATTAGTGTAAATGGGGCCTCAGTCAGAAAGGCTCTCGAAGGATGCGTCCGTGACCGAAATGCGACCTCAGGTGGACTGTAACAACCCCGAAATGAGACGCAGATTCAGAGTTCCACATGAAGTGGTTATTAATTAGCAAATGATATAAATATTACGAACATAAACATTAGGTGAGCCGATTACATTGTAACCCCATGTCCTAACAACACGCTACGAGACCAGATTTGCAGTGATAACTTAAATTATTAGCATTTAACACTGAATAAAGCACATGAGGTGTACCTGAGGTAAACCTTGTCAGTTTATTTTATAGATGGAAGCAATATAAGCCGTATCTAAAATGATAAATTTCATAGTCTAAATAAAAGCAACGGCACGTGATGATAACTGTTGCCTTAAATCAGCCTTTAGGCTCATAGTTAGGCACACTTCTGTTAATTTCGTCAATCTGGCAACCTGTGCTTGCATGTGTTTTGAACCAGGTGTGCAATACCTAGTTCAACCACTGGGTGTCAAACTTGCATACTGCACTTTTAAATGTAAGACAGATGTTAAGTACAGAAAGGAATTTCATAGCCCTATATATGCTGGGGGTGTTAATGTGCTCTATTTAAAATTTGGTGTCCATGAGAGAGTGTAAACCCTGTATTCTGTAACCAAACCAATAAGGAGAAAAAAAATCTTAATTTAATTTTCCGTAGGTGAATTTCTATGAGCGCAGCATGGATCTGATGCGGCAGAATATGGAGGTTGAGCGGAAGGATATCTCACAGAGCTTTAAGATGGAGATCAGTGAGCTGGAAGACCTGAAGGCTCGGGCTGAGGAGCGGGCTGAACAGATGCGTCAGACGTCTGAAAGGCTGGAAGCAGAGCTGAGGGGCAAGACTTCAGGAGGTGCCTGGGGTCAAGAGCAGGAACGGAGGATTCAGAGGGAACGAGCAGAACTGGAGAAAAATTATGCTCGTGAGATCAGTAACATCGTGCTGCGCCTCACTTCAGAGAAAGATCAGCTGGAGGCAGAACTCAAGCTCAGGATGGACCAGGAAGTGCTGCTTGTTAGGTAAGTGTCACAAAAATGGTGTGGTGAAGGATCTAGATGACAAACAACTATCTTTAGTGATAGAATATAAAAACAGCTTATTACTTTAGTCAGATATGTGTCCCCAAAACCAAACACTCATAAATCAGCCTTCATTTTAATTTCAGTGAAGAGATGTATAGAAAATAATCACATATAGTGCTGGCATGCAAAATAAACTGTATATAATTTAGATCTTAAAATCAAATAAAAATGTAGAAATTTTTGATCTACTACATTTTAATTGACTATTTTAATGGAAAAATAACAGTAATCTTTAGGGTAAGTATTTTTATAATTATTATTTTGCAGACATATAATATTATTTGAGTCACCATTAAAAAGAATAGGTAAATAAATTCTGAAAATAGGTAAATGTATTTAGGTAATATGAAAGTGTGTATATATAGTCTTCATATCATCAATTGAAAATAACAGGAAGCTAACATTTTAAAAAAATTATTTAAATATTTGAAAATAAACATGCCTAATTGTTGAAAAACTGCAATGCTCATAATGCCTAGTTCACACTACAGGATCTGAAGCCTGATTTGCAGGTTAATGAGCTTGCAGACAGATTTGGTTGTGATTTTGGGTCAGATGTAGTGATAATCTACAGCCAATGAGAGAGCAAAATCGGCTCAAGTCGGCTTAAAATCGGTTTAAGGTCTGTTTTCTTTAAAAAATCATGGATATACGATATAAAGTGGGTCTCAGACCGAACAAGAACCACTGCATGAAATAAACTTTCTACTTCATGTCTTTAAAATATAAACATTTATTTTACTCTAGTATTATCAATGGAGTTTCTGCGCTAGCCTGCTAATCCGGACAGGGGCGTGCATGCAAGCAGTTTTTCATCTCGTTTTACGCTTGAACAACTAAACGAATGCTGAAGTCTATTTAACTGATTATATTTTAATTACATTACAACATCAATCATGTAAAAGGAACCGTATAAAATTGAAAAACTCACCAACCGTTGACCAGAAGTTTATTGGTATAGGAAGAAACACTAGCTCCGCATATACCCTATTCCAATACTAAACTCCAAGAATAGAGGATGTGTGAAAGAAACTGGATGTGTTCTTGATGACTCGAATGCGGACTTGAGTGCAGAATTTAAAGTCCCAGAAATCATTGCGGCTAAATGGAGGAAAACACAATATTTTATGTTCATAATCAGAGATTTTTCCCAAGTTTTTAAATGAAATGTTGAAAGTGAAAATGTACATGAAAATTTTAATAATGACAAATGCATGGAAAGGTAATTTACTAAAATTAATATTTAAAGTTTTATTTGTATTTTGCAAAGTATCTTTGTACGGCTTGAAAAGGAAAAAAAATTGAATGATGTAATGCTTAATTTTCTGTTAAAATGTGTGAAGTTCATGTGACCATCAGTCATCATTTCCCACAGAATGCATTGTGTTCTCATGCTAGTCTGTTCTCTGCATTCCTGGTATTGGGAAAACAGCCGAGAGCATATAAAAGCTATATTTATCAGCTGAACCATGCAGAAATAGGAGCGATCGATCTGCTGACGGATCAGCTGATAGATGTAGATTTCAAACACTGCATGGCTGTGTGTCAGTGGTGTAGGTTGTCATCATAAAAACAAGCATCCAATAGTGTTCTGCTTTTTCTGATGGCTGAGCCCTGAACAGATAATTTACTGTAGTTTTGGAGCCAGACAAAGTTTTGGGTGACAGTTGTCAGATTGTGTATTGTGTAGCTCTCTCTTGTAAATTATTTACAGTATGTACTATCATGTTGTGGTACCACACCGACATAGGCAAAAAGTCATGGGCTGTGTCCGAAATTGCATTCTTCCATATTATATAGTGGGCTAAACGGTAAGCAAGCCAAGTAGTATGTCCTAATTCATAGAATTTGGAAAAACTGTATGCGAGAAGTACCTGGATGAACTATTACTTCCAGCGAGATTCTGAAGTGTGCATCCGATGCACGCTGCGCTATCCCATGATGTCCCACGAGAGAATTCATGAATGGGACTGAAGCGACAACTCGTGCGAGTAGGTCACATGATGATGACAAAATGCCGGATGTAGTGCCTCCGAGTTACATTCAGACTGTATAGAATATACTTTTTTAATGGCCAAGTAGTATGTTTAAATTCAAATGCAGTACCTACTGAGTAGTAGGTGGTTTCGGATGCAGCCATATAGTCTGAACCGCTTGGCAATCTGCTGATGCTTAGTCATGAAGTGTGAAATAAGCAATAAAGTCACATTTTATTTCCCTAAATACTCATTTAATTTCTAGAATTTTCATTTTGGTTGATCCGAGTCCTTCCAAACCCTATTGTGTACAAAAATTACATCATCTGTGTTCAACCAACATGAATTTATGGAAGACATAGATTTTTCCTGTGGTATCCATGTTATGAATTAAGACACATATGTATAAGCATGTTGCTGTATCCCAGGGAGAAGGCAGAGCAGCAGATATTGCACATGAAGGAACAACACCGTGAGGCTCAGCACAGTCTGCTGCATCAACTGCAACTGGAGCACAGCCGCCTACAGGAGCAATCTGAGCAACATTCCAGAGAAGTTGGTACATGGGAATCAAGGGTACAGGAACTAGAACAGGAGGCGCGCAGGGAGCGTGTCCTACGCAATGAGCTCTGGAATAAAGAGCAGGCTCAGATCTGCAATAAAGTGGCTCAGGAAAGGAAGAAACTAGACGAGGAACACCAGGAGGAGATCATGAAACTAGGAGAACACATCCAATTCCTGGAAGCTCAGGTAGAGCTCGCATCCAGGGCTGAGGAAGAGATGCTCATACTACAAAAACAGCTAGAAGATAAGCTGGAGGAGATGTGTGTTCAGCTGGAAGACAACACCATTTCCATGAAAGCTCAGGATGCCCTAATTCAGCGTTTGACCTCAGAACTTTATGCCAAAGACAAAGAAATTGACATTAGAAATGAGAAGGAACAAAAATTTTGTATTAAGCTCTCTCAGGTAGAACAAAAGCTTAAAACCGAACGGGAAAAGAAGCAAGAGGTTTTGAAACAAAAAGAGCAACTACAGAAAGAAATGAACAGAAGTATTCAAGATCTAAAGGAAAAACTAGTAAAAGAAAAAGAGGTGCAGCAGAAGCTTCTTGACAGAATTTCACAGCTGACTAAAGAGCTAGAAAACTGGAGGACCAGATCTGAGACCTGGCAGAAAGAGATTGACATGATGCAGGGAAGCAGTAGTCATCTATCGACTGCATTTGAAGAACAGCAAATGCAGCTAAAAGCACAAGACAAAGAACTTAAGGAGCTTCAAGAGAACTTGACCAGAACGCATGAGGCTTTAAAAAGCAGAGATGATGATCTCACAAGACAGGCTTCAGAGTTAAATACTGTGGAGATTGAGCGAGATCGACTTGTAGAGGAGCTAAGCAGTCAATGCGAGGTTCTTAAGCAGCTTCAAACACAGGTCGGTAATCTCTCTGATGAGTGGGATCAAATGCACACAATGGAGCAAAACCTCCAAGGCTCTCTTCGTGTGGAGCAGGGTAAGGTTGGACAGCTCCAAGCCCATCTGATCTCGGAGCAAGAAGAAAGATGTCGTCTTGAACAAAAGAACTCTAATTACCAGCAACTTGTAAACCAGCTTTCATCCCAGGTTGTTGAAATGGAGGCTGAATCTACCAAACACAAAGAGAATGCAGAGAATCTAGCACTGGAACTCCAAATCAAGGACAGCCAAATGCTGGAACTCGATCATCAGCTTAAAGCCAAAGCCGAGGAGATGGATTTGCTCTGGAAAGAGGTTCAGATGAAGATGAGCCTGTTTAAGAATGTCACACAACTTTCATCTCAGGTTCAACTTTTAACCAACCAGTTGGAGGATAAAGAGCAAGAACTCTGCTCTCTGAGAGAGGAGGCTGACAATACAACCAACCAACTGCATCAGTCACTAATGGACTCCCAAACAGAGCATCAACAGATGGAGATCTTTGAAAGCGAGAAGAGCCATATGAAAAACCAGCTTCTGGAGATGGAGGAACTTGTCTTGGCTTTAGAAATGCAGATGGACCCAACCCGTACCCACAGGTTTGTGGTTCTCCAACTGGTAGATGACCGTCGAAACAGAACCAAAAGACTAACCATTGCTGCATTTATCCAATCGTCGTTTCTCCCGTATGGATGCCAAGACTATTTTGTTTTCATATAAGAATGTTTGACTGAATGTTTTGCAGAATGAGATTTTGTTAACCGTAGACCTGCGCTTTGATTTTTCAGGCCTCATGCTGCATCCCACTAACTGAATGATAGTGTCACTGACATGCATGCAAATTCACTATTAATAAGTTAATGTATTCTGATTTGAAAATGTGTTCTTGCATCTTAATTGTATTATTAATATATAGTTTGTGTTGTCTGTCTTAATCTTTTGCAATTATTTTATTTTGTTTTTCCTTTGTTTAAATCTTGCTTCAAGTCATTGTTAGCGAATTTAAGCGTTGAGATGATATAATGTAAAAATGTTCTCTGTAATTTGGCTTCCAATTTTAGGGCTCAACTTGATGAGGTCACCTCGGAAAACAGTGCACTGAAAGACAGGCTTGCTGTCCTGCAGCAAGATGTCAAGTCACTGGAGGAGGATATCAACAACAAGAGGTAGATGAATAATCTGCTCTGACTTGTAAACTATTCACATTTTGTTGCAACTAATTAAACTTTTTATATATATTTATGTGTGTGTGTGTGTGTGTATTTTGTTATGCGTGTATAACAATTTTGTATCACTTTGTAGGAAGAAACTTGAAGAAATGGAAAGAGGATATATGAAGAATCGAGACGATGAAGAGAGGCTACGGAAAGAGGTAAGATGGGTATCAATTATATACTTGGAGAAAATATTGATTATTATATTAGTATGTATGCAGAAGTAACATTTTTTTTATTATTGACGACTTAACAATCCAATACATTTCAAGAGGCTAAAATCATCATCTATTCATACATCCATACCTAAATATTATGTTAGGGTAGTAAATTACACATTTAGATTGAGTACACTGATGAGCCAAAATATTGACCACTTACAGTTGAAGTAAAGCAATCCCCACATACATTGTGGAAAGTGCCTACAGTGGATTTTGGGAGTTTTGAAAAACTAGACCTCAAAGCAATTTTTTAAATCATGTTGATGGCCATGATCTTAGGGTGTACTCGCGCTAGGCTATCTAAACCATGCCTGGGCGTATTTGACCCCCATTTCCCGGGTCGTTTGACAAGTGTGAATGCTCCGTGCCATGCCTGGGTGCAGTTCGGTTGGGCGGCCCTGGCACTGTTTGTAGAGGTGGTTCAGTTGGGCTCGGGCATGGTAGGCTTTTAGTGAGTGCAAAGCACTTTTAAAGGGAGCAGTTCAAATAGATTTATTAATAATTTTTACTTTTCAATGAACACGAACTGTCACAGTTCATCAAAGATACAAACCCCTTGCTGCACGTCAGCTGCCACCTTCAGCAAACCTCCTAGCATTGATTACTTTTGCTGAACAGATTCCGTGCTTTTGACACACATAAATTTTGATAAAATGTTTGACTGTGTGTCACTGCATCCCAATCAACTCCAAATAATACAAAACATTATAAATAAAAGCCATCTCCATTGTACTGAGCGTGAGTGCTTCTCCTCTTAAACCGAACAGTCGCATCATCAATGACATAATCGTGCTCTGGCTCAGAAGGTAAAAATGCAATGTGAGTGTGGGCTGTTGGCGGAGAGGGGGGGGCAATCGCACCCGTGCATGACTCAAGGCAACTATGCCTAGTGTGATTACACCCTTAGTGTTACCTGGGGCCATTCAAGTCAATGCCAGAATATTCCACAGTGGATCAATGTTCTGCTGGGTAACATTGAGTCTACCTAAAAACTGTCACAAACCAGGTCCTCCCCTTCATGACCGTAGTGTGATCCTTATTTGAAATTGACTCTATCAGCACAATTTTGCACCATCATGCTCTGGACATTAGGAGTAGTTTGAAAAACTACTTGAAATTTCAAGATTAAGGTGTTGCCCTGACCTCCAGTTTCCCCAAATCTCCTTTCGTTTGGCATACAGTATGTGGGATTTGCTGGACCAAAAAGATCTATGACAGCTCCAGCTAGCAACCTACAGGACTTAAAGGATCTGCTGCTAATATCTTTGTGCCAGATACTAAAGGCACCTTGAAGAGTTTTGCAGAATCCATGCCTCAGCTTGTTTGCACTGAATTGGCAATACCAAAGAATCAAGAGTATATTAGGCAGGTAGTCATAATATTTTTGCTTAGTTGAATAAAGCCCTGACATCTTCATGTCAGCTGCGTCTGGTCCCATCTGAACCAAAAAGCTGCATCTGAACACCAATAGGATGACAGGATGCACCCGCTGGTGGCAGTAGTCTATATTGTCATTCCACAACGGGCACCCGGAACTAGTGCTGCAAACATATCGTGTTCGAGTACCATTTTCAGATACTTCTAGCTCAACGCAGAGAGATTTGCTTGTGCAATTGTCTGACAATCCATATTTTTTGCAAATATTTAAATATAATAATGTTGGCTTGTTTGTTTCCTCTTGACCTGCCTTGTTTGCTTGGTTTTGTATCTTCAGTTTGTTCTTGCTCAGTGATTTTTGTAGGTGAACAGCCAATCAGAGTGCACTCTCTTTTACCAACAGCCCACTTAGTTCTACAAGTTTATTTATAAACTAATTTCAAGAGGATCACGTGCTCATGATTTACCACAGCCGGTCCCGCATTAGCTAATCATGATCCTCCAATCATATGATTCCCAAGTTACTATAAATTACCACAGTCTTCAAGATCGGGTGGCATGGCAACCCAGTGGTTACCACTGTTGCCCCACAGCAAGAACACCACCAACTCTGGTCCTCACCGGGCCGGTTGAAGTTTCTGTGTGGAGTTTGCATGTTCTCCCCATGTCCACGTTGGTTTTCCCTTGGGTTACTTGGTTTTCTCCCACTGTTCAAAGATATGTGTCATATGTAACAGACTAAAGCCTGGTTTATACTTTTGCGTCGAGTGATCGGCGTGACCCACGGTGCCTGCCTTGCTCGTTGCCGTGCATTTATACTTCTTTGCGCTGTTTGTGTTGCTCTGCAATAGCACTTCCGAAGCGCTAGCTGGCAGTGAGGTTCTGTTTCTCTGTGTCGAGTTCTTCACTAGTGTTTCGTTTTTGTCTGTACGCTACCTTAAATGTACAACTCGCTCATTTTGAGGTGGAAACCAGCGAACGCACAACAACTTCACAAGGTAAACAAAACTTTCCATCTGGAGCTCGTTCATGGGACTCGACACTTGTAAACATTCACTCTAACGGGTTCGCGCAGCTCTTGGTTCCACCCACACTTGTCAGCGTTACCAAGCTAACCAATCACAGAGCTTGCGCTACACATTGCGACATGTAGTTAATTTTTTTTTTTTTGAGAGGTCCGATTCACCGACAGCCACGGCAAGGGCTATGTGACCACACGAAGGCAGCACCGGAGCAAATTCTTGACATAGAAGTATAAATCAGCCTCAAGTGAAACTGGCACTTTGTCTTGTTCCCAGCATCAGTATCTTTCCTTCTGAAAGTAGCGCACCTTCAGCCATGGAGTTTTTGAGATCAATCTCCCCTCTCGCCCTGCAAACGGGAGGGAGCCCTGGGCTCGAGGATCCCTTGAGCTCAGTGCACTCTCCCGGGACAGCATGCCAAACAAGCTTATGATAAATTATCAGCTAAGTGTGAACTCTTGAAGCTGAATTGGGTTGTCTTTCTTAGATGTGATTCTGGAACACCAAAAAACTAGCCCGACAGACCATTGGCTCTGTGTCCTGGCACTACCATGGAATACCATTTTTTTTTATGATGTAGGATATTCTTGAAGTTGACAGGAATCACTAAAATTAATTAGTTCCAGCATTTGACTGGTTAAAACATTAGATGAAAACTGAATAGTTACTGAATATTTTCATTTCTTGCTCCTAATGATATTGTTTTTCTTCTCCAACCTAGAATTCCAAATGTCGAGAGGAAGTGCTTGACCTCAGTGCGAGAAACCTTCAGCTTAGCAGTGAGAATGCTGAACTGAGCTCCCGACTGTGTACTGATCAGAGAGCAGTGCAGACGCTGACAGACAAGCTGGCACAGGTGTGTCAAGAGAGCGATGCGGCAGCTGTGTCCTACAAACAGCTGCAGGAAAACCTACAGCAGCAGGAGAACCACAGACTGAGGCTCCAGGAACAGTGGAGGAAAGAGAAGGAGCTACTAGAGAGGGAACTTCAAACTGCCAAGGAGATGGTAAGGTTTATTTTTTAGGATATACAAGGAGAAATGAGGTCAGAGTTGTCAGTAATGATTAGAACTGCTTTTATTCTTCAGCTCCAGCATTTAACAGTTGTTGAATCTGCACTAACAAGTCAGACTCTAAAAAACCAAGCACTAGAGCAAGACAAGGAGCGTTTGTTAAAGGAAACGGCAGAAAATAACCAGAAGGTAAGATGCTGAGTTTTTTTTCTTCTTCTTTTGAGCTTTTCTGCTATGGTACATGTTTGATCTAAATCTTACTGCGTTTGTGTTGCAGCTCAAGATGCTTCAGGAGTCTCTTCGCAACTCAGAAACCCAGATAGAGCAACTCAATGCCCAGATTCTGACTATGTGGCAAGAAAAGGATGTTCATGTTCAGGAAGCTGCCGCACATATAAAGATGCTGCAACAGTCTCAAGACAAGGTGAAGAAAGATACTTGTATACACCTGTATGCTAGGGCTGTGCGATATGGGCAAAATAAAGAAACCGATCACGTTTTTGACACACACAAACAATATTGCGTTTATTTTTTTTTTTTAAAGAGCCCCTATTATGGGTTTTTGAAAATGACCTTCCATGCAGTGTGTAACACAGCACTAAGTGGATGAAAACATCCAGCTGAGGTTTAAATCTGAAGGTGCACCGTGTTTAAAACTATTGATTCTTTAATGAAATGTTTGACTAGAGTTGAATGAATGAATGAATGAATCGAGTTGGGTTCAGATCTTTTGCTTGAACGCATCAACGTCGATACGATACATCATTAAATATGTAGTTTCAGATCTGGTAAAATGTGCACGCGCCTGACGCGAAGATGACAATCACTGACAGATGGAGATTTGGCTGCAGGGAATGAAGGGTTAAAGTTCATTTTCACAACAATAAGCCAACCTAGTGCTGTGGTTGTTCTCGTAATTTTTCAGATTTTTGATACAATAACCTACGCTGCAACGCGAGATTCGACAGCCGTTTGCCAATTAAAGGAAGCAGCAGAGGCTATTATGTATGGGACTTTGTCAGACTTTAACAGTTACTCGCAAAGTCCCTGTTACAGTTCATATGGACCAGTTTCTTCCTCTGGATCATAACATGCAAGTGTAATTAAAATTGTTGCCTCATTTTGTGTAGTTTGCAAAATTGTGTTTAATTGCATGTTGTGTCTTGTAATCGCAGCTTGTAATCACATATTTATTATAGATCAGTGCTTGTAATGTATCTCTCAGGCTAAATCTGTATGGGGCTAGTCACATATTGTCCAAAAACACGTTGAAAACAAGACGAGTGCTTCCTTTAAGGATTTAAATACGCTTTGCTCACGATCTCTGCTGTTTGTTGCTATGGCCACTGTGTGGATTAATATTGAATGCGTGTCGTTGTTATTACTTGAGGTCAGGGTTAGGAGTAGAGTAATATGTTGGTGTTTAACTGTATTGCTTTAATGCATTCATGCATTGGGCTCTCACATATTCTGCTACTTCATAGCCATGGTGGGCGTTTCTCTCTGTTTCGTGCTGAACACAGTCAATCAATCACAACTTTGCGCTAAGGAGGGGTTTGGGAACAAATGAATCGCTGAACAAATCATATGGGAGTCGTTGGGATAATTAAGTAAAAATAAACTCATATTATAAGACAATGAAAGTGTTTTTTGACCTTGCATGCATATCAGCCTGTTGTTGGAAACTCCCAAAACCAAAATATGACCTTTTTATAATGCAAAACAGGGGCTTTTAATCACGATTTTGACACACACAGGTTTTACACTGTGAATATGAAACCTATTTCCAAAGGAATACAATTATATCTTAATCAAAGAACTGTCATCATGTTTCTAAACAGACATACAGCAAAAAACAAAATAACTTAGTAAAGATGTAAGTGTCTCTAGAACAGACCTATGGCAAAACAAATAAATAGACTACTGTGTGTGCACAAGGCTCTGATGTTCTGTTTGACCACGTTCGTTATTTCCAATGTTGTCACATGGCTTGCGCACATGTTTGAAGTGACGTGCTTGTGTATTCCATGCGCACCCAGTTGAAAACTTCTCTACTTTCAAAATGCTGCAAGTGACCACGAATCTGGTAACTGAGAACGGAGCGATCAGCTTCATACTTGGTATGGAATATACACATTTCAGTAAACTAATTACCTCAGACAAACACAGAACACCCAAACACCCCACAAATAAAACTTGTATTGGACCTGCAGCAATGTTTTGTTAGTTTGTCATCCTCTGAGAAAACTGCTGATGGTCGCCAAGACACGACAAAGGAGCGCGAGCACAAATCATGTTGAATGCTGAAGGAAGCCATGCGTCTCACACTGTCCACATGCTTTTAGATGCGGCATGTGACTGACAGATCTTCTAAATTAGCTGATTCTGTGATACATCAGCCGTCCTATATGCAAAGTAATTCAACACCACAGATGTTGACTTTTTTTGGCACAAAGTCTGGTGACACTTTATTTTGATGGTCCGTTTTTTTTTTATTTAAGTTACATTGCATCTACATATCAACTAATTCTCATTAGGCAAGTAGATTGTTAGGGTAACTGAAAGTTGACATGTACTTGCAAAATTTCTTATAGTCAGTTAAATGTCTGTTGGAGCAGTATCAACAGATATTAAGCAGACAGTCTACTAATACTCAAATGGACCATCAAAATAAAGTATTACCCGAAGTCCTCCTGTGCTTAACTCCTCATCCTTGTTCGTGCAGGCTATTTGTCATTAAGCTCAGTCTTCTATTCTCGCACTTGATCAGGCCTGCTGCGTTATAATTGGTTCAAATACCATACAGCAGGAAAATCGTACTGTAAGTTGATTTAGGAATCATGCATGTACAAATTATTCAAATTTCAGTTAATCGCACAGCCCTACTGTACACTTACTTCGGGTCATCAACAGCAGTAAAACCAACTTCACTTTTATTGTTTTAAAACACAAGGTCCAAGAGCTTGAGGAGAGTATAAGTCAGCTGCGTAAAGAGAAGGAGCAGGTACAACACACCCACAGGCTTCAGGAGGAGACTGCAGTCAGTGTTCTGCAGAATGAGTGCAAGAGCCTGCGAGTACACAACAAGGAGCTTCATAACAAGGTATGAAAAATGTTATCTCCATGCCAGGCCTAAACCAAATGTAAAATCATTTCTCAGCAGGGGGTTTTCACACCTTTAGTTTGAAAAAAGTCAGGAAAGTGGGTGTGTCATGCTCTGTTTAGGTGGGAGTGGCAAGAGAAGGTTTTGCATGAAAAGGGGACTTTTTGGTTCGAGCATGTGCTGATTTTCACAAAGGCAACACAAACAGACGCAGAGGAGAAAGACAGGGACCATGTTTACATAGACATCAGTATTCAAATTATTTGCCAAATTATTAGTTTGTCTACTTTAACTGCAGTTTGGCACTTTCATTCAGGAACATTTCATGCATGCCCCCTGTGCCAAACAAGATATTAGATGCGAGGAACTGCTGGAAGAGTGTAGTTTTAACATGAATGAATTGAATGTTTTATACCGCATGCCGAATGGGAGGAAAAAAAAACCTCTGCATTTCTTGGTAACTTAGATGCACTCAGTAGGTAGCATCAGATAGCCGTGTGTGTATAGACTATCCTGTCACGAAATGTTGGAAAATCTACACAACGGTAATTGTTTGATTGTGTTCACATTTAAAGAGCTGTATTTACAGCGGATCTTTCAGTGTTGATATATATTGTAGTGCTATTAACGTACTGTAAACTTAGTAACTAAATAATTTTGATCAAGGTATGTCTTTAAAAACTGAAAAAGTACTGCTGATACGAAATAATTATGCCTCTGAATAGACATAAACAAAGAACACTGATCACGCACTTACCAAATCTGTAGAAACAGGACAATAAACACCAACTGGAACTGCGTCTTTCTTTCTTTTTTAAAGGAGACGAGCGGCAAATCTGAATTTCACCATTTGCAGATGCGAAAAGCTCTCGCGTAAATGTTCCTTACAAACGTATTTTTGTCGCATGTTAGCAGACCACTGTAATCCACACGTGAGTCCAGCTGTGCTCTTATTGCGGGGAATTGAAAACAAAACCTTCGTAAGACACTGACGACAAATGTCTCCAAACAATTCTTCTTCTTCTTCCACTTGTTTTAATTAAGGTTGGCAACACAACGTGGCGTCTCTCTGCCGCCTGAACACTGTACCAAGTCCTCGAAGCTATCATGAAGTTGCACCTCATACACAACAGAGCCGCTGATCGGCAGTCTTGAAAGTCTCTCTCATGAATTAATGTTGAAAGCTCAAAAGGTGTCACGTTGTACTCGCCGGTACAGACATCCAGTCTACACGATGGAATCCACACAAGGATCTAATCACAGTGACATAGCTTTAAAATTTATTTTCAAACCGGAAGAACGAATGTCCCAATAGTGTTTTTTGCAGCGTGGGACACATATATATGACTGTCAACATCTCAAAATATTTGTTTTGTGACCCTTTAAGCAAGACATAATGCTTGAGCCATTGTAATAAGCCATATTATATTTGCAGGTGGCTCAGCTGCAAACACAGGAGCTTGAACTTCAGAGACTGACACACGAGTGTCTCACTTTGAGAAATAAGCAGACAGAGTTGGAGACTGCTAAACAAGAAGCAAATCAACAGGTTTGAAGATCCATTTAAAGCCTCTCCATGCTTGAGAATCCCTTATGAATGTTAATCGTCTTGCTTTGTGCATTTGATATTTAGGCAATGAGGGCAGAGAGCACTCGGTCAATGGTCCAGGCTCAGCATACACGTGAGATACAGGAACTAAAGGAACAGATGGGGTCTGGTACCCGGGAACATGTGTCTCACCTGCAGACTCAACTGGCTGAGCAGCAGCGCAGGACGCAGGATTTTGAGGATCTGCTTCGCTCTCAGGCCAAGCAGGCCAGTGTTCAGATGGGCCTTCAGCAGGTACAAAACACAATAAACAACATTGAGAATAGTGATTAATGCTTTTAAAACGACGTTTAATAATGGTTCAAAACCTTTACGGGTTCATGCACATCAAAATGGCATGGTCACATGGGTAGAGGATCTGCCAAAATGCTAATGTTAGAATAATAGCTTTAGACGGCAGGAGAGGGACGTGCATTTTCAAAGCCATGCCTCCTGAAGTCATGAACGCGCACCGAATAGATGAACATAGACAACCTTACACAGTATAACAATAGATCATGCCATTCACCAGTTAGAAAACTCTAGAGACGCGCACTTTGTCCAGCGAAGTTGTTGACAGGCCAGTAGAGTGCAGGAATTAGGAAACTTTCTGAAAAGTATTGTTTGCAAATTCTAAATAGTGAAATCATGTAATCAGGCAATGACTATAAATACAACATCGTTCACCAGTGAAATAGTGCTAATGTTGTTTTGAAGTCATACTACACGCTATTCCAGATCCAATATTTAAAGTAACGTTAGAGTGGGAGCCAGTCACAGGTTGTCACTGTTCAAAAATGAACGAATGTGAACAAACATAAATCAAACTTCACCTTAATGAAACTGATTAGGCGGAAGAGCGCTATTTACTAAGGTTTCGTTATTCAAATAAATAAAAATCTATGGAAGACCTTTCCTGCCACTGAATAATAAAAAAAATTTAATTAAATTAAAAAAATTATAAAGTCAGAGTTTTGAGTTAAGGTCGCAATTCCGAGTTATAAAGTTCAGAATTATAAGTTAATTTTATAACTAGGAATTGTGACTTTCTAATTGAGAATTATGATTTTATAATTGAGAATTGCTCAATTTATAATTACGACTTTATAACTCGGAATTGTGACTGTAAACTTGATATTCTTACTTTGTAACTTGGAATTGTGACTTTATAACCATACCTGCCAACACTCCTGTTTTTCCTGGGAGTCTCCCATTTTCAGACCCATCTCTCATTTTTGTCATTTCTCCCGGAAAACTCCCGTAATTTCCCATAAACAACAAATAAAATTTCTGAAGACAATGACCTACTGCACCTTTAAACTATTTAATCTGGTCCAGTCAGCATCCACTGTGGTCCTGGTAACAGAACTCTTGGAATATAATGCAAATTCATCAGTCATTGCTAGGGCCAGACAGAATCTGTGGACATTTTTTGCTATTTCTGCAGAGAATTTTGTAAAAAAAAAAAATCAGCGAATTTATGTAGAATGACTTTTAGGAGTATCATAACTAAAAACGTTAAGTTAAAAAGGTATTATTTTTTACTTCATATATAATGTTTATCAAATAAGTGCATCTAATTGGATTTGCAAAGCAAGTCTCATATATAATAATCTAAGACCAGAAATATGACTTTACAAACTGTATTGTAAGTAAATCAAATTAACACTTTTTTTTTTTTATATTAGTCAATAATATTACTGAAATTAATTCAAACTGAATACATCTAACACATCTTGCACACATTTACACAAGTAAATAAATAGACTCTGATGGGCTAAAAATCTGCAGATTTCTGCGCACACAGATTCTGTGTGGGCCTAGTCATTGCCTTGGTAAAGTGTAACCATGAAGCCATGCTATGGAGGATGATCAGATATTTCTGTTTTTGGACTTTTCGTCTAATATTGACAGTACTTTGTTAAATAACTAAAGGAACAGAGAACAGCGTGAATCGAACAGCACTAGCCTTGAAAATTAATAGAAGAACACATTATACAGACAAGTAATAAAAAACAATTAAAATTCTATGAGTTTAGATAAGCTATAAGTGCATTTCTGCACAGGCAGAAAACGCAGTAAAACCTTAAATTGAAAGTATAAGCTGAGTATTTGTCTCATTTCGACTAGAATTTTGCTGAAATGTGACCTCGTGCAAGTGCTTCTGATACATTTGAATCATTTGCATGTTTGAACCTCTGTCTTATTATTCAAGCACTATTAATAACATACTGCTAAATCAAACCACAGGAGCAATATGAGAAACTGATGGCGAGCATGCAGGAACGCATGGATGAGGTTGAGGCCAAGCTGAAAAACACCCGTGTCATGCTTCAGGAGAAAGTCAACCAGCTGAAGGAACAGGTATGCTAACACAAATAGAGATCTGTAGTTGCAAGCGATGCTTAATGCTAAACTCGGTTGTAAGGGGGTCTACAGCGTTTTGTCCACTTTACTTAATGTATCTTCTTGTTTATGAATAAGAAATCAGTGATGACTCTACATTACTTTTTTTTTTTTACTCGCAAGTTTACTTGCTTTCCTGACTGAAAAAAATAAACGAGTAGCACCTTCTGATTAATAAAATAAAAATAAAGGTAAATGAAAGCCTCTAGAAAGTTGAATTTTCTATTTATGTAATGTTCATTTAGAGTCAAAGATAAAAAGTGGCGTGTGAGTATATTTACATCATCGCCAATTGTTCATTCATTTTAACAGACAAGTGGCTTGATTAAAGTATTAGTTCACCCAAAATCGAAAATTATCAATTGGTACACAAGTTAAGGCCATTGAGGTGTATGAAGGATGATAGCGCTCATTTCCTTTAAAATATCTTAATTTGTGTTCCAAAGATGTGAAATTAACAACATAATTCTCATTTTTGAAGCATTTATAACATAAAAAGCAAGGGACTAACTGAGCCTTGCCATACCCCACATTGTACTTTTGATTCGTGGTGAGCAGAGCGAGGCTTCATGAAACACTTAAACAGATGAAGCAAATGTGTCAGTTTTGAAACGCGTCTCTACACCTAGTGGTCATTTTTTTCATTTATTGCTCTGGAACAGCTTCAGAAAAGAAACGGTTAAGCAAATTGAGGTATTAAACCCCAATTTGTAGAGTGTTTCAAGTGATTTAGTGAAGCGGTTAGAGTTCCTGTCTAGCATGCAGAGATGATGGGTTCAAATCCAGGGTTATGCAGATATAGATGTTAGTTTTTTAAATGCTCTTTTCTTTATAATGTGTTATATTTCAACATTGGTCTGACATTCCAATGAACACTTTGAATAAATGTCTTGTTTTGGTCATAAATTAACTATTAAAATACATCGTCATAATTTAAGTGTTTGTACACATCGGAATTCAAACTTGGGCAATTTGCAACACAGTTACTCTATGTACATGCACGGTCCACTAGTCTTCATGAGATCCCTGTCAATCAAACACAGATTCGCCAGGTCTTGAAATGCTTCTGAAATGTCTGATGCTTCAAATCGCTTTAGTCACATGACCTGGGTGTTTCAGATCATGCTTTGGTGCAGTGTTTAGAAACACTTGCGCTTTAGGATCTCGACGCTGTGTCAACATCAGTTTCACGTCAGCCATCCCTACTTTTGATGGACATAATGCCTCCATGTACTGACACAAATTAATAAAATTCCTATAGGTATGACTTGAAGCAGTGATTGCTCTGAATAAACGCTTGCGTATAATTGTCTTAGTCACTCACAGCTTAGACTTGTTTAAAGGGCCATGAAACTCTCCGTCTCAGCAGGGTGTTTTCAGGAAAGTGGGTGAGTCCAGCTTTGTTTAGGTGGGAGTGGCGAGTGGTGAAAGAGGGAAGGGTTTGCATGAAAAGGGGAGTTTCATTATATGCACTACAGCTGATTTTCACAGCGGAAACACAAACACTGACGCAGGCGAGATGGAGATAGATTGATTCAGAGAGCTGCATTTACAGTGGGTCTGAGAGCTGTGTGGAAGTTGATTTTCAGCCCATAATATTGTAGTGATATTACTTTAAACTTAATTTAATTAATTTTGACTAAGGAATGTCTTTCCAAATCCAGATTTCACCATTTCCAGATTCAAAAAGCTCTTGGGTAAAAACATAAATAATTTTTTTTTGTAAAGAACATTATTTTTGTCATGTGTTAGCAGACCACTGAAATCCACACATGTGGGTCCACGTGGAAAATCGAAACAACCTTCATTGCGGCACATTTATAAACACTGATGACCCATGTCCCCTAACAATTCTTCTCACACAATTCTTCTTTTTAATTACGGTTGGCAACACAGCATGGTGTCTCTCTGAACACTGTAACAGCTAAAAGGAGTCTTCGAAGGTATATCATGCATATTAAGTTGCTGATTACTTTAAACAAAGTCTTTCTCAAGAATTAAAGAACAGGTGTACTGAAAACTCAATGACGTCACTTTGTACCAGCCGGTACAGACATCTCCATGCCGGAATTTACACAATGACCTCATTGCCATTATGCATCTTAAATTTCTTTTTAAACCGGATAAACAAATTTGCAACGACAACAAATGTTCACTTATTAGAGAAATATGTGTCTCCTAATAGTGTGTTAGCAGCGTGGGACATGTATATCACTGTCAACATCTCAAAAATTGTGTTTTGGTGTTTAATGACCCTATAAAAGGAGAGTTTACAAGTTCCAGTAATAATGTAATTTTCAGCCCTGAGGTCAGTAGGACCAGGTCATTTGTAACTGTGCTCTGATTTAGTATACTGTTCTGATGCTTGATATTTTGTATATTGATAATCTCATTTTCCCCCTACAGCTGGCCAAAAACGCCAAGTCAGACGTGCTGTTGAAGGACCTGTATGTGGAAAACTCTCAGCTCATGAAGGCTCTTCAGGTGACTGAGCAGAGGCAGAAGAGTGCAGAGAAGAAATCCTTCCTCCTGGAGGAGAAAGTTATTGCTCTGAATAAACTCTTGCGTAAAATCGCCCCAGCATCACTCACGGCTTAGACAGGTATAAAAAGGGTAGTTCATCCAAAACTGAAAATTTGCTTAATTTGTTTCAAACCTATTTGACGACTTCTTCTGTTGAACACAAACGATGATATTTTGAAGAAAGCCAGAAACCATTGACCTCCACAGTATATTTTTCCTACTATGGGGGTCAATGGTTACTGGTTTTCAACATTCTTCAAAATATCTTCAGTGGTCAACAGAAAAAAAATAACTCAAAGGTGTGGAAATGTTCGTTTTTGGTTGAACTATCCCTCAACATTACTTCTTGATCTGCACTGGACTGTGAAGTCTCACCTGCTAGTGCACTTTTTTCTTTTTGGTGCAAAATGTTTTTGTAAAAGCAGTAAACAATCCAAGTATTAAATTGAAAGCACAGATAAAGCTTTCAGTAACTACAACAGCGTACTGTATTTAAATAATGCCATTGAAACAGTATAAAGAGAAAGAAGAGTAAACAATTTAAAGGGGTAGTTCACCCAAAAATAAACAAGGAGTGTTTGCGAATCCTTGACTGGTTGCAAAGAAGATAATGTTGAAGAATTTTGGAAACCTGTAACCATTGACTTCCACAGTAGGAAAAACAAATACTAAGTTACTGGTTTCATTCTTCAAAATATCTTCTGTATTCAATACCACAAACTCAAGGATGAGTAAATGACTGAAATGTCCTTTATAGGTGAGCTGTCTCTTTAAGGCTAAATTTTGTGCCTGCTTAAAGGCCACTGAATATTAATGAACAAGACAATGGTACAGCATTTGATAATCTATCAAGGAAAGAGCATTACACATTTTGTTTACTGTGATTTTAGGGTACAAACCCCAGACACCCTTGTATTTACTAGTAAAAAAAAGACTTCTTTTTATTGCTGTTTTAATGCCCATTTTGGTGCAATAACCAAAAGCACAGTATTCACACCATGTACAGTTTTGATACAGATGCTATATTTTAATGGCACAATAATGATGCACTAATGTCCACTTTGATAAATTATTGTAAGTGTTGCAGTTGTGTGTCTAAAAGAAGCTGGCTAACTGGTGGGAGATGAAAGTGACACACGGCTGTTGTAAATGCATCATGTATTTGTTTTTTCCATTGTAAAGAATGTGACCAAGTAAAGTTTTACCTGTGAACACATGCTGCTTTCTGATTGGACAACCAGATCAACGAAATGTTGACTCAATTTAAGTTAAAGTATCCACAGTACAGCTGCTCATAGTTAGGAGATGACATGCTCTAATACACCCTGTCGAATCAGCTGCTCACATTTCCATCTGGGTAAGAAGTGCTGTAGAGAGAGAGAGAGAGAGAGAGAAATAGAGAAACATTCATTATATGTACACAAACACTTATGATTATCCGAACCATGCCCAGGCCCGTTTCCCGGATCGTTTGCGACATGCGAGTGCTCTCAATCAGGCTCAGGCATGGTTGGAAAAGGTGTGCCAGAGCGCAGTTCACTTGGGCTTTGGTGCGGTACGCTTGTAGTGTGAGTGCAAAGCGCGCCTAAGCCCGAAACTGAAGACGAGATGTGATTTCATATGGATTTATTAATCATTCTTTTCAATGAACACAAACTGTCGTAGTTTATTAAAGATACAAACCCCTCACTGCACGACAGCTGCACCTTCAGCAAACCTCCTAACTCCTGCAGCACGAGGACTTTATGATTGTCAAAAGTTGCTGATCTGTTTGCCGAAATATTTGACTGCGTCTCAAACGACTAAAACGATATAAAGAAATCTCCACTGTGCTGAGCGAGATCGCTTCCTAAACTGAACAGCGCATCATCGATAACGTAAACGTGCTCGAATGCAATGTGAATGTGAGCCATCAGGGGGAATGGGAGGGGGGGGACAAGCGTGCTTCGGCCTGGTTCAAGGCAACTTGTACATGGTGTGAGCACGCCCTTACAGTCTGATTTAAACATGATTATAAAGCAACTGTATGATGAATTCCAAAATCCTAGCTAGCAACACCAGTGGCCATTGAACTACAGCTAGAAAAATATCACACGCTTGACTAGTGTTGGGGTAACATTACAAATAACGCAGGTTACAAAATAATATTACTTTTCAAGTAGCGCAGTACTTGAATCTAAAGTCCCCAAGAAATCAAAACTAACCATATGATTTTGTTAGCTCACATTGCTAGTTTTGCAGTGAACAATTAATCTGTGCATGTCGTTAAGAAAAAAAATCTTTAATTGAAACGTGAAAATGCACTTCCTGTTTTTTTAAGCCAAGTTGTCAGATTAAGTACATCTTGGGTATTGGGCATGGCTAACATACTTAATCACGCCCCTTAAAATGTCAGTTTTGACAACAAACAGAAATGGTGTGCACAAAAGATAAGGGATTAAGCTGGGATTTTGAGGCTATCCTGGCTGAATTAACTCGACTCAGTTGCACAATAGCAGACTAAAATAAGCTAAATTAAGTTACAATGGAGATTTATTCTTTAAAGCTAGCTTGCTCCAGAGAAATTAATGCATTTCACAGTCACTCCATGCTCTTTGCTATTTACATATATTTCCAACTATTACAATAAAAAAATAAGTGTTTAATTTTATTTGCAATCATTTTATATGTTCGTATACATCTATCAGAGTACGCTTATTTCACGCGGCCGCCATTTTAAAGAACCAAAGCGAGGCTGCGGTGGGAAGAAACCCGGAAGTATAGGACAAGGACTGTACACATTACAGTAACATGATGTGGAGTACACACCTCCAGCTGTTGCCGAGATTTCAAAATGCAGAACTGGTGTAAACATCACTTTAATATCATTCAGTAAGTGAAATTTAGAAAATTAAAAGCAATTTAGCATCAAACAACATCACAATCTCTTTAAGAGTAATATGCTCAAGTGTCCTCCTAGGCTTCAGATCATGGCAGCAGGTAAACACCGTGGGGACACTTCCCTGCTTCAGTCTATGTTACCCAGTGAGCGCTAAAACACTGTAGCACACCCTCGTGTTGTCTGTAATAGTGTTGTCCCGGTACTGAAGTTTTAAAACATCTATTTCCCGTTGAGTTTTTGACTCGACTGATCTTCACGGCTGCTTCGCGTTCCAGTCTCCTTGTATCTGTGTTTGCACTCAGTTTACTGCCCTTCACCCAGTGCAAACACAGATACACGGAGACGCGAGCGGAAACAGCCATGAAGATCAGTCGAGTCATCAAGCAGATCGCTCGGCTCGTCTGTGTTTGTACTCGGTAAACAGCGGAGGGTGAACTGATGACCTTCTCGGCCAATCACAAGCTATTCTGTTGATCACGTGAACACAATGGCAAATCAGCGCTGTTTTAAGAAAGCCGTCAACAGTGCCTTAAATGTTAGCGGGAAATTGATGGTTTTTCTTTTAATTCAGTATCGCGACAAGTCTAATATAGTGAAAGAATCAGTTCATTAACTTGAGTTTGATAAATGGCATCTAAAACGTGTGTTTGGGAAAGAAAACGTTAGCTAACTAGTGCCATGTCCCTTAACTTAGCTGAAAATTAGCTCTGATATCCCTTTTTATTTTCACCATTCATTCAGGACAGACCTTCGGGTCACTCGGAAGGCGGTGAAATGATAAATTTGTGTCACTTTCTCTTCGCTGATAAGATATACAGCCAAGTACACAACGTTCTAATGTAACTCCCAACGATACTTCCGGGTTTCTTCCCACCGCAGCCTCGATTTCGCTTTTAAAAATGGCGGCCGCGTGAAATCAGTCTGTTAATAATAGATGAATGATTAGAAAAAAATACAAATGCTCAGCATAAATCAGTACAACCCCTTTTTTATCCATTGTTCAGTGAAAATGGACGATAATTTTGGTGCACTAAACAAAACCGTTGTATTCATTAAAATAGACTTTGACCACCTCTTAAGACAGAAAGATAATACGTTTAAATTCAAATGAGATACTGCAAAAAATAAAATTGCAAACTAGAAAATGTCAACAATTTTATATTTTTGGTTTTTATATATACACACACACATATACGGTTACCGTTAGGGCCATAAATATTTGGACATTGACTAACATTTTTGGCTCTTTACACCAACACAATGGATTGGAAATGAAACGAACAAGATGTGCTTTAACTGCAGACAGTCAGCTTTAATTTGAGTATTTACATCCAAATCAGGTGAACGCTGAAGGAATTACAACTGTTTGCATATGTGCCTCCCACTTGTTAAGGGTCCAAAAGTCATTGGACAGAATAATAACCATAAATCAAACTTTTACTTTTTAATACTTGGTTGCAAATCAGGCATGTGCGCAGATAGGGCTCAACCTGTGCATGCCCTTTTTTCTCTTGAATAAAAAGTGCCCCCCGTTCTTCAGTTCACGATCCAACTCCACTATCTGTTAAACCTTTGGTTAAGCAACAATTGTTTGTGACAGAATAATAATTATTATTATTATGCCTATATTAAAAAGTGTAGTATTTTTAAAGCAATTTAAACTGCCCCTTCAACATGTACAATAAGAAACAAAAACAAGGTGCTTTGACTGCATATACTCTAGGGAAGAATGTCTGAGTGCATCAATTACATCAGGTATCCACTTTTTTTGTTGTGCTTTTTATTTTAATAGCTTCAAAAGAATCCCAAAAAGTTTACATATTGATAAATAATGTTATGACTGAATTGCCTCTTGCTACAGTTTGACAACACGCAGGATTTGTTCATTGGCCAATGAAATGACCATAATGAAATGGTCTTTATAGCCTTTTTAACAATAGAATTACCTGGCTGTTTTTCTTCAACAGAATCACAGTGCCATCGTCTATTTCAAATTCCCCATGGTCTTTAAGACAGCGCACCTGAAAAAGAAGAAAAACAAAAATGTGAAAAGTGAAGTCGCATCAATGATGATAGTATTACTGCATCTTAAACAAAATGAGTGAATTGTTTTTAGGATGCATTATATTACATTTAGCAATTTCAATACTGTAACTAACTCAACCATTTATTTTTGCAAAAGGTAATATGACAAATATTACTAAAATTATATCATGTACTACAACTAAAATATTTGTGTGTTCTATACATCTGCTAAAATTCTTTTATTGGTTCTACATCACAAACCTAAACGTTTTTTCCCCACACTGAGCATGAACATAACTACCAGAAATATAATACAAAGAGAATAAAAAAAATTAAAAAATAAAGAGTTACACACTTCTTTATTAATGCTCGAATAAGTGCATCATCCAGGTGTTTAAAGTGCCTTAGTATTCTTTATAATTAATTACGTTCTCATGCCATATCTGGAGCATTGGCTATATTCATGGCAACAGCTGTAGTAACTATTCAATAAATAATTTACAATTAAAACTGTTTCTTAATCATTCATTGTACTGAAAAATATATACAAATAACAACAACACTGATAAAAAGGCATTTTTTGTAGTATAAATAGTATCCGAAAAAGTATAAAGTAGTGTAAAAAGTATAAAGTAGTATAAAAAGTATTCGATTTGGGATGCACTTTTTGTCTTTTGGGCCCTAAATTACTTGATAATTGTGTTCTGGAATATCAAACTTTCAAATATAAGTTAGTGAAAATGGTACAATCATGGTCTCTTTATAAACTACAAAAAAACCAAAACTGATGTTATGCACATACCGGCCACTTTATTAGGTACACCTTACTAGTACGGTGTTGGACCCTCTTATGCATTCAGAACTGCATTAATCCTTCGTGGCATAAATTTAACAAGGTACTGGAAATATTCCTCAGAGATTTTGTCCATATTGACATGATAGCATCACGCAGTTGCTGTAGATTTGTCAGCTGCACATCCATGATGCAAATCTCCTGTTCCACCACATCCCAAAGGCGCTCTATTGGATTGAGATCTGGTGACTGTGGAGACCAGTTGAGTACAGTGAACTCATTGTCATGTTCAAGAAACTGAGATGATTTGCGCTTTATGACATGGATCATTCACCTGCTGGAAGTAGCCATCAGACGATTGGTACACTGGTCATAAAGGGATGGACATGGTCAGCAACAATACTCAAGTTGTGGCGTTGACACAATGCTCTTTTGGTACTAATTGGGCCAAAGTGTGCCAAGAAACTATCCCTCACACCACCCCCACCAGCCTGAACCGTTGATACAAAGCAGGATGGATCCATGCTTTCATGTTGTTGACGCCAAATACTGACCCTACCATCCGAATGTCGCAGCAGAAATCGAGACTCATCAGAAAATGCAACGTTTTCCCAATCTTCTATTGTCCAATTTTGGTGAATCTGTGTGAATTGTAGCCTCAGTTTCCTGTTCTTAGCTGACAGAAGTGGCGTATGGTGTGGTCTTCTGCTCCTTCCGCCTCAAGGTTGGACATGTTGTGCATTCAAAGATGCTAATTTTGCATATCTTGGTGATACCGAGTGGTTATTTGAGTCACTGTTGCCTTTCTATCAGCTTGAACCAGTCTGGCCATTCTCCTCTGACCTCTGGCATCAACAAGGCATTTTCACCCACAGAACAGCTGCTCACTGGATATTTTCTCTTTTTCTTTCTCTGTAAACCCTAGGGAAGGTTGTGTGTGAAAATCCCAGTAGATTAGCAGTTTCTGAAATACTCAGACCAGCCCGTCTGGCACCAACAACCATGCCATGTTCAAAGTCACTTAAATCACCTTTCTTCCCCATTCTGATGCTCGGTTTGAACTACAGCAGATCGTCTTGACCATGTGTACATGCCTGAATGCATTGAGTTGCTGCCATGTGATTGGCTGATTTGAAATTTGCATTAACGAGCAGTTGGACAGCTGTACCTAACAAAGTGGCTGGTGAGTGTAAATATAATGTGTTGACTCTATAGGCATGCTTACGTACTTGACAACCAAAAAAACAATGGCGGACTACAGAACCTTAATGTGTAGTGTTTCTTTACAAAGTGACAAGCAGAATCCAGCATTTTCAAAGTGTTTTCACAGATCTGTATGAACATTTTCGACAACAACATGTACCCTAAAATCATACTGCACTCACCTCAATGTATAAACTCTTCGGGGGCTTCATATCCTGTGTGATGTCTAAGCCTTCTTCTCCACCGATTGACCTCATATAAGTTGCCAAGGACTTTTTGTACTGATTGAACCACTCCATCTGATTTGTAAAGCATTAAAATTAGCATCAGACACAGACAAAGAAGAAACAAGTGGTATATAGGATCTGCTACACAGAAGAACAAGCCCACCTCTTCAGCACACATATGAAATCTAATGTTGGTGGGCAACACACTGCCATATTCCCATCTGAGGGCACGGATTCGCAAGAGGCGATCGTATCTGTGGAGAGAAGGAGAGATGTGTTTGAGCACACAGGACTGAAGGGGAATCTAGGAAATCTATCAGAAGTGAATCCCTCACAGATATGCGGCGATACAGCGCTGGTTCCTCAACAGGCAGCTGTGGCGAAACTTGATGGATGGAATCAGTTCACTCTTGCCCTCTGTCTTTGCCTCGTTCCTACAAGACAAACATTTTAGAAGATTTGGACTTATTTTAGGGTAGGTTTTGGAAATATGGTATGCTTTTTATTTTTGTAAGTTCGTCATTTGAGTGCCTTTAGGTATGTAAATGACCTTCTGTATCTCACTTTTGAGTGCTACTGAAAACTTTTAGAGTAATGTTCATATTTTGAGGCTAATGGCCGCCGACACACTGTCTCTCAGAAATTATAAATATTTTTAAATTGGCACTGTTCTTATAAATAAACTGCATAGTTCCAATCTAAACAACTACATTCTCGACTAAAAAAAGCCTCAAAAGTACATTATGATGTTCAACAGCAGCAAAATTGGTCAAACTGTAGTGTCCTCTGCTTGTTGCTGTATGTGGGCGGAGTAATACACAAGGGTTAAGGGTGAAAAGGCTGGACAAGTGCTGTTATTTATACACTTTTATACAGCTTAAAGTGACATTTTCTTTACTTTTTAACATAACAAAACTATTAAAGATGTAGGTTTAATTGGGCTGATGACAAAAACAATGACAGGGTTACCGAGGTAAATACTCCATATGATGTTTACCATAGAACTTTTAATATTCAGTCTGTAATAACATGTAAATATGACAATATTAGCACTATTTATTTGACTGTGAACAAAGTTGTACTTTGATAGTCACTGGCTGCTAATATAATTTCACCATTTAGAATTTGCAAATAATACTTTTCTGAAATAATATTCGTAATTTTGTTACGTAAATTTACGCTTAGTAAATTTGTAGTGTTTTTGGTAAAGAAAAATAAATAAATCAGAAAACCAAATGAATGACATTTCATTTGGGGGGTGAAATACTTTTTATTCACTGTATTTATTTCAACGACAATGTACGTTTCTGGTAGAATTTCCTATGTTCAATCAATCAATCAGTCTGTCAGTCAGACAGACAGACAGAGAGACAGACAGACAGAATGTGCGAATAAGAAACCAACTTTACCGTTACCTCAATAAAAAAGTACATTGGTTCAGAACACTCATTCAATGTTTACTATATATTTCAAATGTATTTCTACGAAAACAATTGTATCAGTAATAGTTGTTTTATAAGTATTAACACTGCACACCCTTGCCCCTTAACATTACTTAGTAACGTTAACAAAACAAATCCAAAGTTACTGTGATGGTGCCATAGAAACACACGACTTACACATCAGTCTGATTCTGCTCGTACAGAGCCTTCATTTCCTCCAGAACCTGCCGAATACCGTCTTCCTGAGGAAAACCAAAGACAAACCGGTGAGTCTACACTCATATGCTAATGATAAACAGTTGTCACTATTAAATTGCGGTCAACTGTTCTAACTTTGTGTCTTCTGGTAAACCCAAGGAATAAAATAACCGTACGAAGCGGTTTACTTACATTAAAAGCAGGCAGCTGGCCGTCGCCCATCCGATGAAGCTCTCTAATGAGCTCCACTGACTTTTCGCAGAACATTATAAATTTGTTTAGAAGCTTTTTCTTTAAGAAAAAGTATTGCTAGGAATTTTCCAGCGCTATCCAGAAGTTTTCGCGGCAATTTGTGTTGTTATGGTCACGTGAGCCTCAAAGTTACTACGGAGAGCCAAATAGGACATTTCTAGGCGTTGATGTATCTCTGACTCGTTTGAGAATCGGTTCTTTCGAACAGCTGGTTTCAAAGGCTTCAAATAACGTATTCAGTTAGCGCCCATACACCTTATATAATAAATAAAGACGGTCTGGTCTCTCTCTTGCACAGAATGTTTTGAAACATGACTTTTTCTCCCTGACGAGCGCACAGCGTTTCACTTTATGGGACGCGAAATTAGATGTCAATTCCAGTTCCTGGAGCGCCGCAGCTCTGCACAGTTTAGTCCTAACTTTAATTAAACACACCTGATCAAGCTAATTGAATCCTTAGGCTTGTTTGAAACCTACAGGTAAGTGTGTTGGAGGAACTAAACTGTGCAGAGCTGCGGCCCTCCAGGAACTGGAATTGACACATGTGAGCTAAACACTTCATTCATAGATGCAAATTTGTAAAGGTGAAACCCGCTTTAATTGATGGCGGAATGATCTGAAGATGTTCGTAAGGTCTCCTCAATTCATAAGGAACAGAAATGTCGAAAGCTTTCACATGCCTTGGACTCGTTTCTAGCTACTTGATTAAGACCCTTGTTGTATTTTTATTTTCTGTTATGTTCCTAGTCATGTACTTTTATATCAACAGTAACACTATATGTGTTGGATTAATGGTTAATAACTTATGATTAATAAAAAACTTTATAGGGCACTTCTGGATTTGGCAAGTTTAACTAAGGTTACAGTCAAAAATCCTCATTCGTTTATTTTTTAACTGTGACAATTTGTGACACGGTCCTTATATTGTACTTTGAATATTCGGTCTAAAATCACATATGACTTCAAAACAGCATTAGCACTATTCATTGGACTGTGAACATTGTTGTACTTTGATAGTCACTGGCTGCTAATTATGGAGGACCAGGAGTGCCGGTTAGAAATAAACTGAAGAATCAAATTTTTTATTTAATAATTGAAGCATTAAAATGTGTATAAATAAATCACAATTTACATGGACAATTAATGGACAAAATAAATACACATATTTAAATGTGTTTATTTAAATTGTGTTTATGTAATTTAATAAAGCAATAAATCAATGCATTAAAAATCACTTTTAAATGTATAAATAAATAGAATATTGTATACATTTTTATTTAATTCACGTTTTAAAATGCAGATTATTCATTGATTCATTTTCTTTGCAGCCTAGTCCCTTTATTAATTTGAGGTCGCCACAGCAGAATGAACTGCCAACTTATCCAGCATATGTTTTACGCATCGGATGCCCTTTCATCTGCAACCCATCACTGGGAAACACCCATACACTCCCATTCACACACATACACTACAGACAATTTTAGCTTACCCAATTCACCTAGTGCATGCCTTTGGATTTGTGGGGGAAACCGGAGCATACGGGGAGAACATGCAAACTCCACACAGAAATGCCAACTGACCCAGCCAGGGCTCGAACCAGTGACCCTACTTGCCATGAGGCGATCGTGCTACCCACTGTGCCACCCTGACGCCTCTTAAAACGCTGATTAATCAAACAATAAGAATTTAAATAGCTTTTTAAAAAGGCATTTAGCAAATGCTTTTCTCTCTCTATTCGTCACTTGCATTTCTTTTCCCTTTGCTACATGCAAGCTGAAAATAAATCGAGTTAAAAAATGCCACTGGACAGTCCACGTGTGGGAGCAACCAATCAGCTTTCGCCTCAAGTCAAGCTAAACCCTCTCTGGCTTGTAAATGAAATGCGCACTGTCATTGGACTGAGACAAAACCATAGCTCATTTTAGCGGGAGTTTAAAAGTCAGCAAAGCGGCTCA